>NC_142013.1:24171402-24258902 GCF_049901735.1 Notechis scutatus | reverse complement strand
GGTATAGGTATGAGTTAGACACACTCACTCAGTCACATGACCATCCCCCACCAAGCTACATCCACAGAACCAGTAGGGAAAAAAATTGAATACCACCACTGGTGTATAGGTCGTCAGAACAATTACCTGATGTGACTGCTAATTGACTGGATTGTTTAATGCCTTCTATAGTAATTGTGCATAATAGTAGTGAATTATCAGTTTATATCCAACTTTTCCTGTCAATATCTAATGTATCGCAAAAACTCATTCACAATGAAAGATTTATTCTAAAAAATTATTGTAGAGGAATAAAAGAAATCTATTCTCAACTGAAAGGCAAAGAAGAACTTCACAACATTCTCCCATTTAAAAGCTATGAAGAGCCATAAGCATCCCTGGGCATATAACCTAGTTACAGTGATGGCTAACCTTTTCTGGATGGAGTGCCCAAAGTGGGCACACACGAATGCATGCACAAACCGCCAAAATGCAATGTGCACCCCTCCCCTGTACGTGAGGCCCCCCACATGCGCCCCACCCCTCACATGTGCCCTGCACATGCCCCCCTCCACGCCCCCCACCCCGACCCCACACATGCGCAGCAGAGACACGACAACCAGCTGCCCACAGAGAGGGTGCTGCGTGCCACCCGTGGCACACGTGCCATAGGTTCACCATCACGGACCTAGTACATAACAGGTTTGAAACTCTCTGTATTTAAAAGCATTTCTATTTTTTAAATTAAGGATTAGATAAAGAAAAGTTCCAATCAGCCATTTGTTTAAACTTTGCATTACAATTTACTACCTAAACTTGTTAAAGAAAAGCATAGGGGGATCCATAGGAAAAGCCAACAACATTAAAATCGTGGGCACAAAGTCTTACTCCTTATTAACATGTTTTGTACCCAATGCACATATGTAAAACAGGCAGAACTTCAATACCAGGTCACACCCACTTTTATTATTATTGACCCCCAGTTTTGCTTCTGGGTGCAATTCAAAGTGTTGGTTGTCACCTTTAAAGCTCTTCATGACTTGGAACCAAGTTATTTGAGAGACTGTCTCTTGCCAGTCACATCCACCCAACCCACTAGAGCGGGGAGGCAAGGAATGTTATGAGTCCTGTCCTGTAAGAAGATACGTCTGGCGGGACCCAGAAGAAGGGCCTTTTCCATGGTGACTTCCTCCCTCTAGAATATCATCCTTTTAGAAATTAAGCTGGCCCCCACTTAGACACTCTTTTATAAGGCCCTGAAGACTTGGTTTTGTCTGGGGAACTCCTAGTGAGATGGAACCCATCAAATGGCTTATTTGACTGTGTGTTATCAGTGGGGATGGATGGAGTTATTGTCTTTTATTTTTATTTCTATAATTGTTTTTATTGTTTGTAAGCTGCCTAGAGTTGCTGTGAGCAACTAGGCAGCGATATACATTTTCTAAATAAATAAATAATGCCTGGATCTACCACAAATCCCCAGTTGTCTTGTATGCATTACTTTTATGCTCAGTCTTGCCATATATATAGGCACAGGTAGTGCTCATCTTGCTATAATTGAGACTGAAAAAATTGCCATTAAGCAAGGCCTCACAGGACTGAACCCAATTTTTTAGCTGTGGTTGTTAATCAAATAATCATGGTCATTAAGAGAGACATCATGGGACTGTGACATGCAATGTTCCCTACCAGCTGTCCCACTGACTTCCCCAATGGGAAAGCCAGATTCATTTAACAACCATGTTCTAACTCAATAATTGCAGTGATTCACTTAACAAGTGTGGCAAGAAAGGTCATAAAATGGGACAAAACTCACCTAAAAATGTCTCACTTAGCAACATAAATGTTGAGCTCAATTGTGATCGTAAGTTGAGGACTACCTGTAATTATGCAGACTGGAACTGGTCCAGAAGATCCATACGTGATTTTAACTCTGCACATGTTAGTGAAGTAGGTGTTGTTCAGGAATAAGGAAGTTTTATATAGCAGAACACACCCAAATCACCTGACTTCAAGCAGTACAAGAACTGTATATCATATCTGTATTTAGTTAAAACTTTATAGATGTCTGCTTATGGTTAACAATTTAAACCAAAAATGCAAAGTCATTTAGAAATGTTAATTTTCCTCCTAAGGCTTTTAAAATGTTTTTGCATTTATAATACTTCCTTAAGTCATATCTGCTTTCATTTTTAAATTTTAGGGGATATGTCATTTTTAAAACAAGAATCCCAAATCTTTGATATCAAGCCTATATGAGTTCTTAAATGGGATTCTGAATTAAAATCAATTTGACTTTCTTATTAATATATTTTATTTACTATTTGAAAAAAATTGTTGCACACTTACAGAAATATAGGTTCTTAATATGCTTTAGAACTTCTCTATCTGTACAATGAATTTACAAGTAATCAACATTTTGTCTAAACTCCTTTACTATTTTAAATTAAAACCATAATTCACTGTTCCTTATTTAATTGAAACTCTGATTAAGAAACACAAATCCATTCGAGGATTAAATATACCCATTACTTCAAACATTTCCTACTTCAGTGCAAAATAAGGATTTAAAAGGATGTCTTTCAGAAGAATGGTGTTTTTATTGATAAGAACTAGAACTTGATACAGTAAGAAGTGTCAAAATTTCATACAAATAATTCAAAATAGAATCTGATTGTTCATGTTTTCTTAATAGCATTGAAACATCCTAAACTTCTTTATAAAAAATGCTACAATATAGGAAGCAAAATTATATTTTTCAATAGACATGTTTCAAAGCAATGAGGTGATTCAGTTCACAATTATTACTGTATGCTACCATGATTTGATATTTTAAAATATGTATCATTTATATGTCATACATGTTTAGAAATCTCTGTATTTTTCAAACATAAAAAACCATTAAGAATGTGCAATAGCAACTTCCTGACATGTCCTACCTGGAAAGAGTGAAGGTCTTTTCTTAGGGTGTCTCGGATGGATGAGTTCTAAATTCCTAATATTTCTTTGATACTTTCCTTTAACGTCATTTCTGAGGAGTTCCGATGGTAGACTATTCCGTCTTAATTTATAATCAGCTTGGTATGAAGTTAATTGACACTTAATTGTAAAATGAAGATTATTGTCACCAATTGCCATTGCAGCACATATATTAAAACCACTACTCAATTTCTGGAAATAAAACAACTATGGAAGCAGAGTTGCAGATCAATCAAATCTCTTTTACTGATGAAAAACAGTCACCAACCATTTTTAATGCTTAGCCCAGCATTTGTTCAGTAAGTTTAGCAAGTGTGAATAGACATGGACAGAACTGAGTGTAGAATTACCACCAAGTCCCTCCTTTTAAAAGTCAAGTACCTCAGGGGAGGAGGCATAACAAAATCATTAATGCAAAAAGAGACATGTAGATTACTGACAAGGTTACTGACTAAGCTCATCAACTCCCATTACGCAGGGTAAAAAAATGGTTTTGAAAGACTGTGATAATTCATGCTTCACTGTTCATGTTTCTCTGCTTAGTGACAGATCAAACACAGAAACATGTCTCAGTAAATAGAGGAGCTCTGCAATTTAGTATGTTCTGTTATTTGTTTAAAGATCAGATGTGAGCAAAACATTATTTCATTTAATGTGTATAACTGAACAATGTAGCTGTTTTCAATCTACTGCTTTCAAGATGGTTTGGGCCACAAGTTCCATAATGCCACCCAATACTGAATTTATTTAATGAGAATGATTGGATTAATAATCCCACAGGTTAGAATAAGTCAAGTTAGAGAAGATGGCAGGATATTATTTATTTCGTGAATGTTAACTGTTTGACACCTATACATATATTCAGGATTTATAACAGATTTCAAATCTGCAAACCTTGAATAGGAGTATTTTTCTATAATAACTTAATACGTGGATAAAAAAATACATTATTGTAATTTATTAGGTTAAATTCATGTTAAATCTAATGAAATCATAAGTACAACTTGTTATTGTATCATTTTATGAATTTCAATATGTTTATGTTAAATAAAATTAAGTTCTTCTCTCCGACATTCTGCATTTCTGTAAAGACGTATCATCCTTTATCTAGATTGCCTCCTGAAGCTATTGATAAAGTGGAGATGCTGAGCTAAACTTTATTTTTTAAAAAATCATGCAGGTGTTGCAGATAGCAAAAGAGTTACTTTATTTCTATGCAGTATTATAAAAACAACCCTGTTAATACTCTTCAATTCTTCAAAAGATACGCAAAACCTTTGTTTAAGGAAATCTTACATTAATTCAGTTTCTATCCTTGTTTTCATCCATCTTTCGGCATAGTCAACAAACTCCCTAGATACCCTGGGGCAAGTTCTTCAGTTAATTGAAGTACAGATGGTAAAGTTTCAACAAGCTTTGTTTACACAGCTAAAACTTGAATAACTGCTGCACAGCTTTGTAAACATGTTTACACCTGGACGATTTTTCTGTTTTTCTACTTCTCCTTTCTTACTTCTTGCTTCTGATTTAATCTCTCCAAAAGCAAGTCTCTTTTTTACAATTAAATAGATAAATTGATATAATATCATTCAAATCTCCCCCTCAAAGCTCAAATCTAAATAGAGCTTTGGGTTTAAGTGTGAATCTTCTGCAAGCTAAATAAAGTGATAACTTATATAGCTCCTGACCTTTTTCTAAAATATGGTTGGCTTTTTATGTGTGGAATTATATGTCCAGCTATATATTATGATGCATTTTTCTTCAGTTTGGATTTATTTATTACTGCCTGCCTTGAACCTTTATTTTTGAATAGGTGCAGTTCAGATAAATAGAAATATCAAAATCCAAAATGCCACTGTTTGAATGTTTTAGTTGTAAATTTCCCTAGTACACTGCGAAGGACCATAAATGCCAACCAGTTATTTGACCATAATCCAATACACAGTCTCCTATGTCTATGGTAAAGATATTTTCCAATCCTAGGGAATATGAATGTCCAAGAGCCTAGTAAACCATGAATTATGAATAACTCTATTCCATGCAGAATTCAATATGTCTAATGCAGTAATTCATAAAATTAGTGGTTAGCACAGTATAAACTGCAGTGGATGTGCTGATTTAGAAAGGGAAAAGATGTCTGTGTATACTCAAGGATAATTTATTTGGCTCTGATCCTGCACTCTCAGGTGATAAAAAAGAAACTCCACCTCACCTTCTGGGTGTGGTCATATGTCCCTTTAGTCATTTTTTCTGTAGGCTAAACATACTCAGATCTTTTAATCATTTCTCACAGAGACCCTTCACCAAGAGCTGTGATGGTGCAGTGATTAGAATGCAGCATTGCAGGCAAACTCTGCTCACTGCCAGGAATTTGATCCTGACCGGCTCAAAGTTGGCTCAGTTTTCCATCCTTCTGAGTTAGGTAAAATGATTTTTTAGATTGTTCGGGCAATATGCTGAAAATGCAAACCACTTAAAGAGTGCTGTAAAGCACTATGAAGCAGTGTATAAGTCTAAGTGCTGTTGCTATTTTTATCTTTGGAGTTTTCATCTGACTGTACTCCTTGAATCTGTGCTCTTGTTAATACATTTCAATATAGTATTTGCTTTTTTAGCCACACTGTTGGCTCATGTGATTGGCAAGAACACCCAGATTATGTACTAATGTAAAACCAGATCATCCTATCCTATGCTCATGTCTTAAATTTCCTTACCAACCTGAAGAATTTTATTTCTGTCATCATTCCATCCCGCTGTTCAGACAAGTCTAGATCTTTTTGAATATTATCTTTTTTGTCTACAGTGTTAGCTAAACTTATTTATTAATCAAATTTATATGTTTACCTGGAAAGTTGACTCTGGGCAGCATAAAACAATTAATATAAAACAATCATTACCCACAGCTATTATATAGAAGTTATTAAAACATTAAAAAATTAAAAAAGAATTAAAAAAGAAAATTGTAATAAACAGGACAATGTTGATAATAATAGAATCACCTCACGGATTCCACCCATCCCCTCAAGTTCCAAATAGTTCTGCCATAACCAGATCAGAGCTGGTATTCAGCAGGTTCTGACCAGTTCTGAGAACCGGTAGCGGAAATTTTGAGTAGTTTGGAGAACCAGTAAATATCACCTCTGACTGGCCCCGCCCCCATCTATTCTCTGCCTCCTGAGTCCCAGCTGATCGGCTGGGTCCTCTTTTGTTGCTTTGCACAGGAGAACGGAGCTGGAAAGCAGGTTAGTGGGGTGGGAGGGAATGGGATTTTGCAGTAACCCACCCCCAGGAGTGGGGTGGGAATGGGGATTTTACAGTATTCTTCCCCTGGTGTGGGGTGGGAATGGAGATTTTACAGTATCCTTCCCCTGCCATGCCCACCAAGCCACACCACGCCCACCAAGCCATGCCCACAGAACCTGTAGTAAAAAAATTTGAATCCTACCACAGAACCAGATCTTGAAGACCTTCAAAAAGCTCAAGAGTTATGAGGCTGATCTCATCTCTGGAGGGTGGAGGGAAAGGATTCCATAATATGGGCACCATAGCAGAAAAGGGCCACTGTCTAGGGCTGGCCAAATGTAATACCCAAGACAACAGAACACAGAACATGCTAATTCTACTAAATCTGGTAGGATGGGCAGATGAAATTGAGAAGGGTGATCCCTCAAATAACATAAAGCTATGTAGGACTTTAAAGGTCAACCCCAGCACTTTAAACTGGAACTGGAAGCAAACAATGCAGCTCCTAAAGTGTAACATGCACTCTAAAAAGTAACACATAACAGCTTGTACCACTGCATTTTTCAGATGCCACTGAATTTTCTGGGTACTCTTTTGGAGCAGCCTATGTAAAGTACATTGTAGGGCCTCTTAATCCAGGAATGGGTGCAACTGGTGCACAATATGAAGTTGTAGAAAGACCTTCCTAGTCATAACCACCTACTCCTTGGGAGTTGTGAGTCTCGGAAGACACCCAGATTGTACACAGGGTTTTTTGGGATAGCACAATCCATTTAGCACCTGAGACAGTATAGTCCTAGAATAGAGGGACTTTAAACCCCAAATCTCTTAGTCTTGCCAGGATTCAGTTGAAGCCTGTTATTCCCCATCCAGACCTTCACAGTCTCCCGACATCAGGATAGGGTATACAGAGCATTGCTTAATCTACTAAGGACAGACATATATATATTTGGATATCATTGGAATATTGATGATACCTTATCCTATGGTGATGGAGAAGCTCACCCAAGTTTCATGTAAATGTTAAATAGAAGGAGAGCACTGACCCCAGCAGCACCCCACATCAGAGGGTTCAAAGGCAGGGTATTTCTACTTGACAATGATATATATCTATGATATATATCTATTTTATACTGTTTTAATTGTATTTAATTTGTTTTTACATTTTATGATGTACATTGCCCAGAGTCACCTGGGGAGCTAGGCAGCTATAGAAATCAAATAAATAAAATCTCTCCTTTCCAAACTACTGGAATTGATTCTGGAGAAAGGAGGTGAACCACCACAACACCATGCTGCCCACCTAAAACCCTCTGAGTCAATCCAGAATAATACCATTGTTAATGGTATCAAAAGCCACCGAGAGGTCAAGTAAGGCAAGGATAGAGTCTGCACATGTAATAAGTGTGCTGTCATTCAAGCAATTGATAGACCTGCTGAACAACTCAGGGTCCAAGGCAATATCCTGTGGCACTCTTGATTTCATCCCCCAAGTTAAAGTGGGGCCAACTTTGGGGGGCAGTTTTTTTTAATCTGTAGATTCAACTAAGAGTAGTATCATCCAGCCCATATTTTATTATTTTATGGAGACTATAATGAAACACTCTCTCAAAAGTTTGCAACATATACTCTATATAAAACCATACTAGTCTATTAAATTAAATAAGACACAATCTGAAACGAATTTGTGAAAAACCTACACTGGCTCTTCTTAATTTTCGTATTCTTTCTCACCATAAGCATGTTGCCTGATATTCTCTACAAAGACATTGCTTATATAAACATCAAATTGACATGTCTGCAGTTTTATTTCTTTTTGAATATAGGAATAATATTCTCTCTGCTCCAATTTCCTGGGTCTTCACCAGTCCTCCAGAAAATCTTGAAGATTGCCAATATGTTTCTTAGATAATCTCTGCTAGTCCTTCTGTGACTATGATGAAATACATCTGACCTTAAGTTACCTGAATAAATTTCAGTTAGTTAAATTCTCTCTTATTTTCTCTTTATGTATCCTAAGCTGAAGTTCCTTCATTTTCCCAGTAGAATAACAATGACCTAGTTGAGCTCCATTTTCCCTCTGAGAGAAAACAAGTGCAAAATAAGATCTAATCTCAAGTTACCACTTCACTACTTTCTCTTTATAATAGACTTGCACCCTCTTTGGCTTTCTTTTTATTTCATTCCAAACAGCATTTTTTTGTTGTTGGTTTTGCTGTCTCTGGCTATTTGAAAGACAGATCATCAGATTTAGAAAAGCTTTATTTATATTTTCTGCCTGGAGAAGAGGCCTAGAAAAAACTCTCATCATGATATCACTTTTGTTTCTCTCTCTTTTTATTTTTACTTAAATATTTTCAACATAATTTATTGAAAAATTAAGCTTTATAGGAGATGCTATGATAATTTGTTGAAAAATTAAACTTTATAGGAGATGCTATAATAAATGAAATGTTCTGATAACTTGATTTAATATTATTCCCACAATATTCTTGAAGAAAACCAAAACTAAATTTGAAAATAATAATTCTGCCATTCAGCTTCTCCAATGAATCCATTCAAAGGGATTTATTCGGTAGTTTTTTAAACCACAGCACTAGTTCAAATCTAACTAATGCTAATTTCGACATAACAAAGGCACTCCACTCCACCCTTTCTTATACCACAGTGATTCTCCAATTGCTTGGGGCCAAGCTTTTAAAACACTATCTTACAACTATATCAAATATTATTGTACATATGCATGCTTCAACAGGTTCCCTATATAAAGGAAAGAATCATTCAAAAGCACTGGGGAAAAAGTAACTATATTTTGGAATGCTAAAATATTTTTCCAATGGGACAATGAAAAGAAGGGTTTCCAATTCAGCAAAAGGGACCAACATTGACAAGTAGGAAATAAAAAATGAGTTGATACAAAGTTCAAAATCGTACTATTGTTTGTTTGGTTTGAGTTTAATATACTGTGTAAATCACGATTTATGTATTAACATAGTGTGTGAATCCAATTAACTGTCATTTATTCAATAAATAATGTTTAAGCAAAACTTTTGGCTTGGTACAATATGTGAAAAAGCTCTATATGCCTTTGCATTTTCTTTCATGTTAGAAATTCTATTGCCAGGGAGTTTCAGTGAACATAATGCTGTTGAAAGAGCACTCTAACGCACTTGATTTGATCTTTTCTGACAGGTTCTTCTTGCAGCTTGTATTTCTTTGCATTTTATTTTGTTTTAGTCTTGGGTGTGACATAGGATTGCTGAATTATTCCTCTCTTAACTGGCCAAGAACAAACTTTGACTTTTAACTCTAGCTTATGCTTCATTTATTATGAGTAGAAGAAAACAAGGATCCTATTTCATGTATAATGCTAAACAAAGAATAGGCAATCATTGTCTTTGCCTGCCTGCTAACAGGAAAAATCGAATGGGATTATTCAAGCAAAATGTATTGCTCACCCTTTAAAAATTATGATATTCTGATGTATGCATATACTGTCAGTGTAAAAACCTCTAATGATCATGTAAAATTTAAGAAGAAAAAAATTGAAATCTTTGCCCTATTTTCCCAAACTATTTTGCACTGAGCTTAATTCTCTCTCTCTCTCTCTCCCACCTCCCTTTGAGTCACTTCTTTTGATTCCTGCAAAGTCCCTGCAATTTTCTTTGGAAGTGATTTGCAATTGTCTACTTCCTAGGGCTGAGACAGTGTGACTGGCCAAAGGTCACCCAGCTGGTTTTGTGCCTAAGCTAGGATTAAAACTCATGGTCTATCAGTTTCTAGCCTGATACCTTAAGCACTGCACCATTATTAGTATTTTCCTGTTGTTCATAATAGTCTGATTTTTAATAATTTGGGCAGTTTTGGTCTTTTGGATGAAATCTAACAAATTAAACGTTGATGAGAAGAACTTTAGAAGTAATAATTACTAAATGATAAAACAAAAAACAATATTTTTCCCAAAGAAAATAAAATAAAAATATTTCGAAGAACCATACATTTTCCATCATAATCTACTTACAAATTTCACTAAATTTAATTAGACTTATTTCTAAATAAGTGTGTACAGTACTATATACTTTATCAATGGCATTGATTAGTTGTCAAATTATTTACATGTGTTAAATAAAAAGCTGTAACATTTACTCAGTCTAGTAGATAGCTTATTATAAGAAAACATGACAAATATTGATTTACAGGAATAAAGTCTTTAGGCTGTACAAAAATCTTGCTTTAGGCATATTTTTTAATTATTCTATGCTAGGTAAAGGCATTTGGACAATACCAGTGGCTTTTTCTACAACTGAAATTGGTTTTAATAAAATAAAAATATCCTTGGCTGTCCAATCAAATTCAGAAAAAAAAATGAACATGGTCCCCGGGCTCTTCTGTTTCTAATGCAGTTCATTAGAAATACACAACAGAATTCTAGCTTTTATCACAATAGACACGTGTTGCAACAAGTATCTTTCCACACTTCTAGAAGTTATGCTTGATCAGGTTATATCTTGCTACCTATTCACTATTACTGATGAACTGTCTTTTAAAACACTTCAGATTCACTGATAGCAAATTACTTTGAATTGTCCTACTTCGAATTTCTACATTCAAGTTTCTTTTCTGGTTTCTGTGTACCCGTCCTGATGCTAAAATGTTTATCATTAATATTCTAGAAAGTGGGAAATAGAAAAGTTTCTAATTTAGAAACTTTTTAATTAGTGCACAAAATTTAACATTACAATGATTATTGTGATTCTGTATGTAATCATAATTTACATAACACGAGATCAATCCAATATGGATGTATCACCAATTTGGATTAACATTAAGCATCAAAGAGAGATAAGACTGGATTTACTTGTCATTTATTTTTGAATCATTATTTATCTATTAACAGGAATTCTATTAATAGCATACACATGTCAAAAGAAAACAAAAACCAATTTTGTCTATCAGTTTTAAAGATGAAAGTAACCCACTGAATTATTACTTTTTTCTAAGATTTTATTTTTTCCTACCTGATACTACTTCACATTCTTTGAGCAATAAAATTTAATAATCTGCTGATTATACCTGAATTTAGTCATATGTTATTTCTATGACAACATACATATCCAATGGAATCAGGGTTCCTGGTGTATAAAACTGAATGAACACAAATAAAGTAAAGGCTAAATATTGAATTGGTTCTTGCAAAATGCTTCAGAGCTGCAGCAAATTACAGTAGCAAATTTATTTAGCAAATTTAGTAAAGATTTCATTATTTGATTGACAGTTTCCAAACAGATTGCAATTAAACTGGCAAAGGAACAAGAATCATTTCCGGATATGTTCCCTCATGGAAGACATATAATCTTTTTAAAAATGTCCTTGGCATTGTTCCCCAAGGTGAGTTAATCGTATTAATGGAGGAAAACATCTAATTAAAGAGGGAAACAGCTTGAAATATTTCAACACTATCCAATGTGTACTTAACAAACTAAGATGTTTACAACAGATGAATATTATTTAAATATTTTAAAAATTGATAATATTTTAATGTCAATCTATTTAAATTCCCTAAACGGGCAATACAAGGGAGGGAGGGAGGGAGGAACCAATTTGCAATTGCAATTTAAACGGAGAAATCAACAAAATATCCAAAAAGATGATAAGATCATGGGAAGCCATTTGCACACTGTTGTAAAAAAATTATATGGCTATGTCTGCTGAAGGAGCTGAACTTAATATGTGTTTAACTTTTGAAAAAAACAAATTAGATATACTGATACTGAGATGTATGAACTATAACTGTAGTTCATAACTGTTGTGCCCTCCATATATGGGAATTACAACTTCTAAAATGGTTATTTAACAAGATCTGTAAAATGTGTACACTGGAGGTACCAACTCTGGAATTCAAAAATATGGATGACCTCTAAATGTCTGATCAAGACATCCTTCTTACCTAGAACTAATTATCTAGATATTTCTATTAAACAATATAATAATATAATATAATATAATATAATATAATATAATATAATATAATATAATATAATATAATATAATAATATAATATAATAATATAATATAATATAATATAATATAATATAATATAATATAATATAATATAATATAATATAATATAATATAATATAATATAATATAATTATATAATATAATATAATATAATATAATATAATAAATATAATATAATATAATATAATAATAATATATAATATAATACAACTAAGTAACATTTATCTATATATAGCACCATTAGGACACATTTTAGAATAGAATAGAATAGAATAGAATAGAATAGAATAGAATAGAATAAACAGAGTTGGAAGGGACCTTGGAGGTCTTCTAGTCCAACTCCCTGCCTAGGCAGGAAACCCTACACCACTTCAGACAAATGGTTATCCAACATATTTTTATAAACTTCCAGTGTTGGGACATTCACAACTTCTGGAGGCAAGTTGTTCCACTGATTTAATTTAAGAAATTTCTCCTTAGTTCTAAGTTGCTTCTTTCCTTGATTAGTTTCCACCCACTGCTTCTTGTCCTGCCCTCAGGTACTTTAGAGAATAGCTTGACTCCCTCTTCTTTGTGGCAGCCCCTGAAATATTGGAACACTGCTATCATGTCTCCCCTAGTCTTCTTTTCGTTAGACTAGACATACCCAGTTTCTGCAACCATTCTTTATATGTTTTAGCCTCCAGTCACCTAATAATCTTTGTTGCTCTTCTCTGCACTCTTTCTAGAGTCTCAACATCTTTTTTACATAGTGGCGACCATTTTAGACCACATTATAAATACAAGACCATATTTCAAGACCACGTTATAAACACAAAACGATATAAGATTAAATATAAGACCATATTATAAAATTGTTTTAGACAAGTAGAAAACATTTTTTCCATTACATGGCTAAATTATCTGTTTCTTCCAAAGTCATATTAATAATTCTGAATTCATCTAATATGCTGTTGTACAACCAGGGTGGATTTCTACCAGTTCTGTCCACCTCTGTAGAACCGGTAGCTCTGAAGAGCAGCAGACATAGAACCGGTTCTATGTCTGCTGATGTTTTTGCCCAACCGTCCACCCAGGCTCTTACCTGATCTTTATTTCCTGATTTTTCAACTTCAGCTGCCGGAACGAGGCACAGCTGCAGTTAAAAAAACAAGAAAAGAGGGCTGTTTCAAAGGCTGCTTCTTGGCACGCAGCGTGCTAAAGACGACTTACAGGCATGTGGCTCACAGCGGGCAGGGAAGCTCGTAAATCCCGAACCGGTAGTTAACCCTGTCGTATCCCACCCCTGTGTACAACCATTATCAAAATTAATGTGTACTTATCTGACATTACTAACTAAGCTGTACTTAGCATTCACTATTTACGGAATATGTATAATACATGTTCAAAATAAATGTAAAAAATAATGCACAGCACCTGTCTGCTAAGCAAAAAACAAAATTAAGGAACAGATTCAGCCAAATATTTCTGATATCCAGTCAAATAACAATCCAGCTACTGTTTTGTACAATGACTGATTATAGTCATGCCTTCATTTAATACTGAATAGGAACAGTAACCAAAGGACTATATTTCATAACTACTAGAGACAGTTTTGTGTTCTTGCACCATGAGAAAACTGTAAACATGTACTATTAGGTGGGTAGCCTTAATCAATAATGAATTTGTTTTCCCTCCTGAAACTGTAGAAGTTGCTTCTATGAATGGAGATTATAAAACAAAAACAAAGAAAGAAGCTTCCAAGGAAGAGTGAAAAAATAGCTTATCTGTTAGCATGGTTTTTGATAGTCGATCAAACAAAACAGGTTGTCAAAAACCTTATCTGTTATTTACATTAAGTGGAAAGCCTGATGTCAACTATTGCTTAAATGCATCAGGAGACCAGCACAAAATGGCTTTTATACAGTCTAACAGTGAGTCATTGATGTCCTTGTCAGTTGTTTTTACATGTTTTCTCATTTGTAATATGAAAACATATAGTAAATTATTGGGATGTATTTACACTACAGAAACATCATTTATTCTGTGCAAATTGCAAAGTGCTATCAAATATTTAAACTTGGTTAAGCTTTTTATTACATATAAATGTAATATAAATAATAATAAGTGCTTATGTGTATTACAATTACACGGAAATAATTAATGTAGATAGAATCTAAAATATAATCTAAAGAGCAATGATCAACTTCAGGTAATAGCAATATTACTATAGCAAAATAGCAATTAGGAGCCTCGGTGGCGCAGTGGTTATAGTGTAGTACTGCAGGCTACTCCTACTGCAATTTAACAGATCGAATCCCAACAGGTTCAAGGTTGACTCAGCCTTCCATCCTTCCGAGGTGGGTAAAATGAGGACCCAAATTGTTGGGGGCAATATGCTGACTCTGTAAACCATTTTGAGAGGGCTGGAAAGCACTATAAAGCGGTGTATAAGGCTAAGTGCTAGTGCTAGTGCTAATATATTAGCCATTAATGTGGCAGATTAAATTGAAGCTTTTTAGTATCTTTAGGACTGAAGCTGTGTATGTGCGTGTGTATGTGTGTATCAGGGGTGGGATTCAACCGGTGTTACTACCGGTTCAGTGAGAGTCCGGTTTCAAAAGAAACATCAGCTGCCCGGACAGCTGCCCGTTTGAAAATCCTCTTCTTTACTGCTTTTTCAACCTCAGCTGTGCCACGCAAAGCAGCTGAGGTTGAAAAAGCAGGGAATAAAGGACAGCCAAGAGCCAGGGTAGGTGGGTGGACCAAACAGACAAGCAAAAGGTCATAGCAGTGAACCGGTTTGGTGTCTGCTGCTCTTCAGAGCGGTTCTATAGAACCCGGCTAAACTGGCACATCCCACCCCTGGTGTGTGTGTGTGTGTGTGTAGTTTAGTAGTAGTAGTAGTAGTAGTAGTAGTAGTAGTAGTAGTTTACGCATAGGGAGAATGACAATACTACAAGTACACAATACAAAAGATCTCCAAGAAGAAAGCAAGACCAAATTTGTAGCACAAGCAAAAAATGATGGGTTAGTAAATCAGATTTATTAACAATTTTTTATGCTGACTAAAATGGCACTGAATTTGCTGCTGAAGGTGAGATAAAATGTAGACCTAAAATTTTCAAGGCTATTTTAGGATCTGGTCAACTGTGATTTTTAGTTTAAACTAAATATAATTGGTAAATCTGCATGTGTGTTTTTGATGCGACAAATAAATCCACGGAACATTATGTTATATAAACTGTAAAAGTTGGGAATGGGGAAATTGTGCCCCTCAAGATATTGCTGAACTATAGATCCCAACAACTTTGACCGACATGGGAAGAGATCTGGAATGTAAGCAATTATATAGTTTATAAACATGTAAGTTTATAAAAGTCTATACCAGGGGTATCAAACTCGCATTGTCACAGTGTTGTCACATGATGTATAGCAACTTTTTCCCCCTTCGCTAAACCGGGTGTGAGTGTGGCCAGCACATGAGCATCTGGCCCACAGGCTGCAAGTTTGACAGCCTTGCTGTAGACATACAATTTTTCCTCAAATGGTACTTAGTCTGTTATAGTAGCTTGCTTAAAAATATTGTAAATCAAAATATTCTTTACTTCCTTTCTGGTCTGCTGGTTGGAATGACATTAGCTTTTTATCCTTATTTTATATTTTGTGCAATTGCATGTTCTAAGTCTACTATCCATTGGATCATTAAAATGCCATTTTTGAACAGTCATCCTTGACCTTCAACAGCTTATGAAGCAGACAGAGCATAACTAATTATTATTTGTTTTAATTAACAGAGAACATGAATATATCTCCTAATAGCTATTTGGTTCCTGCTGTGTCAAAAGTGAGTATCTTGATGCTTTTGAATCTCACATCTGCATTCGTTGCCTGTAGGAACAGGAAGGTGAGGTCAGAGACTATGTACAAATTGTGACTGCCAATTAAAAAAGAAAATGACTAAAACTTAGGGTTGCTGCTTTTTTTTTTTACTAAACTCTGCAATGCATTAAATAAAATTTGATCAATCTACATCTGTCTCCTGGGGCCATATCACTGTCAATCAATATACAAAGTGGTATTTCTCTATGCAGGCTATTTCAGGTTCAGAAGCAACAACCTGTTGAAAATCAGTTCCTGATGAACAATGGCATTGGCCCTTTTGTACTGATGAACTGAAAAACTGTTCAGCCATCCCTGGCTGGTAGAAAAGTATTCCTGTCTCTACTAACCCCTAGGTAACAAGTAGCAAATCCTAAGCAAAGATTTTACACATCTTGAGACTTCCCTTCTATAACTTGGAATAAAGCTAAAAAGCACACATTATATTATATATAAGAACATTATTATACTAACACCTATATTTTTAATTTGCTTCCTTCCTAATAAAGTGTTATGAAGTTATTTAGCCCATTAGCCACATCTTAGAAATTCCAAACAAGATGTTGACTTTTCTCCTCAAATGTACTACTATTGCATTTGCAGATAGCCAGCCACATATGTCAGATCCACCTCAATTGGATTCCCAATTGTGCAGGTTTGGGTTTATTAGAAATAATTGAGGCATGGTATAGCTTGGTTATCTGGGAAGAATTCAAACCTGTTTGTCCTTATAGTACAGCCAATTGTGTGTTAGATTCATGTGTCTCCTGGATGATTAAGGCTTCTTAGGATTTGGCATGTACTTGGATATGAAGGGACTGTACTCCATCTGATATGTGATTTGGAGTTCTCTTGAACTCTTCAATCTTCACTCTAGCTTGAAAGATAGCCCCACTGTGGCTGGCCTTCTTGAAAACCCAGCCCTTCCTTCAGAAGAGTTGTTTTTATTTTGCTGGTTATTTTTTTGTTTTTCTGTTTCAATCTTATGTTAGCCATATAAATTGGTTGAAAATAATAACTCTTTTCTTTTAGTTGTAGAATGATAAAGTGATCTCTCTGTGTGGAATCCTGTAGATCTCTTTTTGTGGATTAATTAACAGAGTTAATTGCAGCTGCAGAGTTCTATTAACACACTTCTCCCAACACGTAGGGTAGAAGGTGGAGAGGAAAGGTTGTGAAACCAGTTCTTCAAGTTCAAATTATTTCCCTGATTAAATCTTGTGCGCTACTTTTCTATACAGTAAGTGCTCTTTTTAGAAGCAATATGCTAAGGGGAAAAAAACTATAAAAAAAGAATGAAATCTCACATGAACAAAGGACTTAATCACATTGCTAATGAATCAGACTAAAGAAGCCTAGTATTTAGGACAGGGGTGTCCAAACTTTTTGCAAGGAGGGCCAGATTTGGTGAGGTGAAAATGTGTGGGGGCTGACCATTCAGCCATTCACAGGAACCGCTGTGCAGTGAAGGGAAAAATGCCGGCAGGTGGAGATGAGTGACAGGCTGAGCCAGAGGGGAGAAGAGGCTGCAGGCCGCTTGAAATTTGAAAATGGGCTGCAATTGGCCCCCAGGCCGGACTTTGGAGATGCCTGATTTAGGAAAACATAACTTTTTCCCACTTCAGAAAATAGTAGAACTACTTAAGTACTTTCCTTTAATAAAGACTTCCATGGAGAATATAGGATTAAATCATAAGTGACAATTAAACCATCTGTCTCAATTTTACTAATTCTGATAGGAGACAACTGATTTCTGATTGAATCAACTGGACATACTATACTCATAATTGCGGCACCATCTTCTGGTCTCTATTGAAAAATTGCAAGGTTGAGTGACTAAGTAGTTTAATGAAACTAACTCACTGAAACAAATGGCTTGTATAGCACCGTTACAATTTTAGTTCTCATACAATCCCTCAATGCTAAATCAGAAAGAAAATAAATTATATTACCAAATCCAGATGTGTCCTGTCTTAGGGTGAATGAATTACAAGTTTTGTAGGACATTTCATTTTATTGCATACACTTTCAAGGGTGGAGAGCCACTAACTTTTTTTCTAGCTAATTATCATCAGGATTAGCAGCAGCGGAGGCAGCAGAGTTGGAAGGAACCTTGGAGGTCTTCTAGTCCAACCCCCTGCACAAACAGGACTCTCTATACCATTTTAAACAAATGGATGTCCACTCTCTTCTTAAAAGTCTCTTCTAAAAAGTCAAATTATCTGTAAAGTTATTATTGTCCCTATAGCTTAACCAAATCAGTATCTCAATAATTTATAATGTTAACATTTAAATGCTGAGGGTATTGTGAGTATCATTTCCTATCTATTCATCCCTGAATTCCTTTGGCAACTCTGTAGAAATGTCATAAACTTGTACATATAGAGAGCAAACTAAGAAAAAAACCAGGATCATATTTCTTGGGAATAAAGTAGTCCAGTGAAAATTCAACCCCCAGTATCTCCATTCATCAGTCAATGTCAACAATACTAGATGGATGGGCTGCTGTCTGACACAGTATAGGGAAGCTTCCTTTATTCTTATGTTGTATTAAAATAAATAAAAATGCAATCCAGTTTATTATCTTATTTTTTATTAACTTTTTGCTCCTTTTTATATTTCTCCACAATAGATTACTGAAACAATATCCCATATGGCCAGTTTCACAAGGATTCTGTTACATTCTTCCATTACCCACTGCTAAATTCAGCTTGTGCAAACCAAACTGCATTCATTAGATTTAATTTCAAAAGAAAGCCATCTGGTACAATGGAAAATATTGTTGGAATATAATCCGTTTTAATATATCAAAATGTTCTTTCGGAGCATATGCATTAATAGATCATGTATTCCAAGGATCAATTCCAGAACATAGCCATTAATGGTACACTGATGACAAAATGTGATTTGTGCATTGTGACATCAGAATGCAAACCATCTTTTTACAGTTTATATATCAGTGTGTAAGTCATGAGGTCTGTGACATGATGTCACAGCTCATGTTTCAGCCTCCTCTGTGAATGACTATGCACCAGGGGCTAATTAACTTGAGCTCATTCTCACCTGGGAGGTGCAAAAAACAGGACTTTCTCTCTCTGTGTGTGTGTGTGTGCGTGTGTGTGTGTGTGTGTGTTTCAGAATGGATATTTCTAAAGATCAATTTGAGATAACTATATAGCTTCTACTCTGTATTATCAGCAAACTATAAGATCTTTTTATTTAGCCTAACTGAACAAGACATTACTAATTTGATGAGAGAAGACACAACTTTTCATTATATATCAATGCTTTCAAACCTCTGCATCCAAATATACCTGACTTCAGATCCCTGAGTGGCAAATATTCATTGGGATTTATTGTAGCTGAAATAAATAATAATACATTATTTAAAGGTGGAAAGTGTTCTTTGCATTCTTCTCTCATTTAAAGAAAAATGTATCAAATGAATTACACAAAGATAAATATAGGTGACTATGTGCTAACTTCCTTAACACTTGTAATCATTTGAACATTAAATATAAATGTACTATATATTTATACCCAATAGATGTAAATATAGACACAGGCATACATATACTATATATAAACATCCTATTATATTATTCAATGTCAATATATATTTAGCAATTCTTTTTTTCACAACAGTTCAATAGCAGTTACTCCAGTTGACAAAACATACCTATAAATCTACCGGATTTTAAAGAAATGCAATGATTTCTTCCTGCTTATTTTTATGTACATTTCAAAAGTTGTAAAAACAGATCAAAAGCAATCTATATACACTATCAAACATTTCAATTATAGTTTCAGAGGAAATATTTTTCAAATAAGGCACATATATTTAAGGTACACTTTATCTTTGATTATTGGTTGTAAGCCCAGCTTAAGCATCAATAATTAAATGCATCCTTGCATCTAATGTAATGGATTTTGCATTAGCAAAAGAAATTAAATCTTTTTATACCAATTATATGATTTGCCTCTCCCTTTTGAATGCAATTTAAAAAGGCTCTACCAACATTGAAGCTATGTAAAGAATCACCTGCATTTATATCTATATGCCGAAGCTGTGCTAGCCCATATTTTTAAAATATTTGGTTGAAGAAATAAATATTGGTCCTTTTGAGGGGGGCTTTTAAGACCTAAATATTTTTTTATTTCAGTTAGCACTGAACTATTTGAAGAGTTGAAACGCTTTTATTTGAATTCCCCATTTACTATTGTTTTAATTAATGATTGTTAAATGCAATTTTAGATGTTTATGTGATTCTTTTAGAATTTATCTCCTCTACACTATAGTCACTGGAAAAATTCTTCTTGAGCTCATATTTCTCTATAATGCTATTTAGCATCAAATTAAATTTGCTTGTCTGAGGAAAATAGGCAACATAGAAAAAATGCTACATTAGAGAAAAAATTAAATTCTTCTATTTTATGCAGTATAATACAATAGTTAGATATGTTTCTGCAGTCATACTCCTATGGATAAATTTCCAAAAAAATCTACACAGTAGATAATGAAAAATCACTGAAGAATTTCCATTTTATTTTATTGTGAGCCATGAATCTTTTTAATTATACTGTTTATTAAGCCAACAAATGGGCCTCTTTAACAAACACAGCTCTGAATCCTAAGCAATGATTTACAAGTTATGGTTACTATGTTTGCATACTACGCTAAGGTAAAAGCAAACAATCATATAATGATTTACCAGAATGTACAAATCTAAAGATTGTATATATGCTTTTCCCCAAACATGTTACCTTCTCTGTATTATTTCTTATAACTCCTGAACAAAAGATATTAATCCAAAAAAGAAGCAAGCAAACACATGGCTCATTATCTGTCTGGTATCTTTATCTCTCCTTTTGAACTCTTTTTTTCTTTCTTTATTGTAATTAGAGGGGGGAGGGGGGAAATGTAATCCCTGGCCATTATAAATACAATCTCATACTGAATATAAAAATGTAAAGATTCTAAAATTAAAAGGCAAAGTTATCTTTGCTTTCCCTATGCTATAAAGACTGCAACTGGCAAGGTAGGAACCAAAATGACAAAATTAGAACCCAAATATTTTGCCATCTGATTCACATTAAACAAGGGTACAAAATATTTAACTGCTTTTGGTATTTCTAATAAGAAATTTGAGTATGGGTATATCTATTAGCTTCCAGCTAATCAGTCTTTATGAGCTTTTTGAGTCCCATTTTTCATGACCTTTTGAACATTTTTTGGTCATTTAGAAAATTTAGAAAATTTAGAAAATTTGCACATTTATTCCAAGGATTCTATTCCTCAGTCTTTAAATGCCTTCATGACCACAATCTCTATGTTTGAACAGTCTCTATTAGGGATATTTGGCTATTTCAAGGTTCCAAATCACTTTCTCCCGTCTTGTCCCAGTTAGAAGCAACTTTCACTTTTCTTTCAGCTTTCTCCCTCCTGCACTTGCTTACCCGGCTGCAGCTTTCTTCGTGGCGGCCATTGCTGACCGCCGTTCCTCCGCCTCGGGAAAAGGGAATTTAGCCGGCTGGGGAGGGGGTTTGCGGCACCCCCAAACCCCTTGCCGGATCCCCCCTATCTTCCGCTGCCTCTACAGGGCAGATGTATCCCCCAGATTCAAATGGATCGGGGGAACCTTGGCGGTGAACGCAGCAGGGATCGCACAGTGGCAAATCCCTGCCGCCGCCAAAAACTAGCAAACCGGAAACCAGGGATATTTGGCTATTATACTTCCTCAGATGGAATGCAAATGGATCCAGGCAAATGTAATTTATTCTATTTGGGATGAAATCATATGGCATCTGTAATGTTTTTAACAACAAGCTTTAGGTTCAAAGAAAAACTTTCAGCTTTGTTTCCATCTTACTGAAGGGAATTATCTTTTAAGGTTTGAGCTGACCACAAACTTTTGGAACACAAACATCTCACAGACAGGGCCAGGAGGTGCACAATTCTCATTTTAATTTTTGAATCTCTTCCATTCCTAATTCACAGCACAAAGAGGTGACTGTTCTATCCCAGTGGTGGTGAACCTTTTTGGCACTGAGTGCCGAAATGGGAGCTTGCGCGCGCCGGAAATCAAAAGAGCAGCTCCCTTGCATGTGCACACAGGAGCACTGGAACCTGGAAGCTTAGCTTTCTGGCACACGCATGTGCACTGGCCACCAGGTCTTCCCATTTCTAACGTGCATACGCACACAAAGGCCAGCTGGTCAGTGTGCACACGCATGCCAAGGAGCTGCTCTTCCAGTTTCTGGCGCTTCTGTGCACGCGAAAACCAGCTGGAATCTGGAAGAGCAACGGGCGATGGTTGGCGTGCCTGGAGAGATGGCTCTGTGTGCCACTTCTGGCACGCGTGGCATAGGTTCGCCATGACGGCTCTATCCCATATGTCTGAATATTTCTTAACCCAACACCTTAATGTTCCCTACTAATGAGCATAATATGTGAGCATAATATATATGCAATAATAACTTGTTGTTAAAATTAAGCTAAAATCAGTATGTAAAATTATTTCTGCTTACTTTTAAAATGTGTGCAAATACATGTCCATAACATAGTCATTCTAATCAAACCAGGAGTTATGTATATCCAGAACTGCACAGGTAATAAGTTTAAACTGTTATGATTTCTCAATTAATCAATTATGAGCATACCTTATTAAAGGAAAGGAGCATGGTGCTGCTTTCTGAGTGACATTCGGTAGTGGAGTCAAGGGTTCTTTTTAAAACAGATATATTTAAAGGTGTTATTTGGCTTTTTGAGCCAAATGTCTTGAAACTCTGACACGGTATTTAAATCATAGCTTTTATTCTCTAATCGAAAGCTAATTTAAGCCTTTAACAGTAGTTTTCGATCAATGTCATTGTAGTGTATTAATATTCTTTAGTTTTGCACATATAAATACATCATGAACAATTGATCAAAATGATTTTGTGGAGCTAGTCAGAAGATACTGTTTGTTGCACTTCTGTTTATGAATGTTTGGCATATGCATGACCATTAAAGACAAAAACATGTCAATAATTCCTAATCTTAGCAGGCCATCCATTATTCAAAATCTCAGTTCTTTTTGTGTTCTTATAGGTAGGTCACCATGACAACATCACCCTTCCTTTCCTTAAATAATTAACTCTGTAACCAATTTTACTTTCAACTGATGAATTATTTGATGTGACATTGTTGCATCATGACCCCTACACAAAGTTCAGTATTTAGCTGCAGTCTAATTGGGTGAAGTCCTCTCAAAACTGCACAAGTATTCTTTAAGCAGACAGGTTGATAGGTCATATAGTCAGCCTGGCATTTAAGCCTTAGGCAAGAGAATGGATTAACAGAGAAGGTACAGAGCATTTGACTTCTAAAAGACCACCTAAACCGCCCACACCCGGTTTAGCAAAGGGGGGAAAAATCCCGATACATCACATGATGCCGCTGTGATGCCGTGAATTTGACACCCCAACCTAAACTAATTGTTCGCCATTATTTTTTATATAACCCAGCAAGTATTATTTAGCATCCAGGAAATATAAGGCTCCCATTTTAAAATGTTATAGGTGGCAAGAATGTTGAACCATCTAGGTACAAAGAAGTTCAAACA
The DNA here is from genome assembly GCF_049901735.1 of Notechis scutatus. Classification (NCBI taxonomy): domain Eukaryota; kingdom Metazoa; phylum Chordata; class Lepidosauria; order Squamata; family Elapidae; genus Notechis; species Notechis scutatus. The sequence continues at coordinate 24,235,215 of NC_142013.1, read as the reverse complement.
ATAGAAAGTTTAATCTTGGAAATAATTTATGTTTTAAAAGCAATTCATGGAACAGCAAACCAGGAGGATTGTATTGTAATTCCCAAAGTATAAGATAAATAAAAATAGAGGTCTCTCCTTTAGATCATCAACTACTAAGTGTATACCAGAAACAAATTTAATTTTCAGTCCCAAAGAAGTTTTTACAAAACAGTAAAAAGGCAAAATAATTTCACTTGAATTGTGTTGTATTCCCATGAAAGGTACCTTGGCTTTTGGACAACAATTTTGAAATGGTTTACCACTGCCTTTTGTGAATGTTTTTAAACATCAATCTAGTTTACAACCCTGGAATTTTCCAGTAGTCTTCTGTTCATGTAGTAGTTTAATTAAATTACTTTGATTAATATTTTTTCCGATTATCCAAGGTTGGCTATATGCTGCCACCTGCTGTTAGCAAAGCAAAACTCCACAATCAACCATGGAACTTTTCATGACTGTTATCAAGGACTCAGTTTTCAAAGATGAAACATGAACAAAGGGAACATTGCTTCCAGACAACACATCATTTACATGCTTATTATATTTATTTCTATATAAAATTTGTTTACATATTGCTGTTTCCTTCATGAGGTAATATAGCAAGTTCTCATAAATAACTCAGTTATATTGTGTAAACTCTTCCTTAAATAAAATATTTTTTATTAGATTTGCTGTTTAAATGTGACTGTTTTGACCTAACAAAAATGATTTACCAAAAATCAATAAAGTTAAAACAAATAAAATTCAGCAATAAATCAATATTCTCAAATCTTAAACAGGACAACTATCAGATCTATAATTTTTAAACTTAAGGAAACAAATAATTTCATAAATATATGTAATATTCTTTAGGCTCTAGTGAAAACTACCATATCTAGGCAGTAAAATCTACTACTAAGTTTTACAATTACTAGGTTCAAGTTTTCTGCATTTTTTGCTTCCATCCATTGGTCATCCAGATTTCTGCAGCCATAATAAATTAACCTATATTAATATAAAATAATGTAACTAAATTGATTTCAGTGATTTATTAACTACATCCACAATATTTGTCTTATTGAGTATTACTTCACTGTGATTAAATTATTTTTCCTTAATTCTAATCCCAGATGAGATGAGGTGGAAATGGTTTTGAGATTTGTTTCACAAAAGATTTCTTGGTACAAGAAAATGTCCAAGGAGTACAGCCCTCAATGTCAGTTTCAAAATCACACAGTAAGCCAAATTACTGATTCATCTGTTTTAGCATGTTGTCAACACTACCTGGCAACACTTCCATGATTTTACTTGCAAGGAATTTAACCAGAGACCTATGTGTAAACTATATGCTCTACTGGTAAATTACAGTCATTTGCGGTGTCTCTTATTATTTCCTCTTTTTCTAAGCTAAAAAGATCCAAACATTACCTTTCTTCTTGGAATTCAAATTAATTTTTCTTTGTACCCCATCTATATTCTATGTACAATTTAGGCAACTCGTGTATCATAAAAGTACACTATTACAGAAAAAAATCAAGAGAAAATATTAAAACAGATGCACAAAAATGTTAAAATAATACTACATATTCCAATGATTTAAACATCCATATCTTATGAAAGTAAGTTGCTCCAGATCCCTAATTAATAATTTTGTGTTTTTCACTGTTTGTTTCATTTCTTTTTTGAGATGCAGTAACCAGAATAATACAGAATTCTAATATGATTGCACCATAAAAGCAAAACAGCATTACCAACTTTTTTTTACTTAAACCAGAAATCATTTTTTTCCATACTCAACATACTTAATTGCTGTTTTTATGGGAATTGAACAATCCTCAAAAAATTTTCACTCATTCAATTTCTGCTAGGTTTCCACTAATTTTTCTACAGCTTTTCAACAATGAAATTAACTACACGAGAACCAAACAAATGCAGTGCTTCTAAAAATGTTAGCTTTAGAAAATAATCTTTTACCAAAAAAATTACAAAAAATTCAATTCCACTAAAAATACAGTTTTGAAGAAGAGGATCTCATTCCAGTTCCAAGATACACCCAAAAATCAAGGCAGAAAGAGAAGTATAAAAGAATATGTATGGTCTGTCAAGCAGCATTATCTTTATCTACTGAAATTAAGAAATGTTATGGTTACTATTTAAGCCCTGTTCTGAAGGAAAAGATATAAATGGGGATGAGTTCAGTAGCTTTAGTATGTTACATAACAATGTCAAAATAATCTTACCTAGTATAAATCCAATGAAACCTGGACCTTCCCTCTTATCAGTTTATTTCTATTTGATCTGACAAAAAAAGCTGTTCTTGTCATCAGAGATAGACAGCAGGCAGATTAAGAATCTAGTTTTCTAGTTTTTCTGCAAGTAGCAGCAGAAAATATATAATCTAAAACATTACCGATGTTATCTTTTAGATTATATCTTTTTTGATGCTACTTGCATTACCTTCTTGTGGATTAATATGAATCATTAATGTTTTGTTTATTATTGGCAATTGAATGTTTTAATTATATGCGTCGATATTTCAATGAATGTTACATATTGTGTACTTGATTACATCATGCATTTGTTCATAAATTATCTTGAAATGTTTACTACATTACATAAATTTCTCTTAGGGTGTTTTACATTGTTTTGAGTATAAACAGAAATTGATTATGAGACCTCAAAAGCTGTTTGATGTTCTTTGAAAAATTTAAAAGGTATTAATAATGCATACTGTTTTCTGTGCTTATTTCTTTATCACATCATTGCTATATACTTAAAGCAAAAGTTTTTCTTTAAAACTATTTTAATATTTTTGACAGGCATATAAAAGGTTAGCTAAAAGCATAAGTAATAATATATGAATGATACTTAGTTAATTGCTTCTTGATTTAGAAACTGATATCAATAAATATTTGTTAGATTCCACTTAAAATCACAACAATTAATACCAAATATCTGTTAGGCTTTCACTTAAAATCACAATTTAACATTTTAAATCACAATCAAAAATATCATTTTTTTTTAATAAAAGAATTAGCACCTAGACCTCCTAAATAAATCTTTAACATCTCGGGAAGTTAATTGCAGGTTTACAATATTGGCTCATCATTTGGTGATGAACAATCACCAAACTTCTTCATATCCACACAGATTCAAGAAATTGTCTCAATTTTTAGTTTTATTTCTGTCTAACATTCATCTCATAATAGCTCAGATGATAATGTTGTTGCATTCCATAAATTTTATAAATGGAAGGTAAGAAGTGAAGAGAGGAGCTATGAGCTTCCCTACGGTGCCAATCTGTCTGTGGATTTTATTCCCTTAGAGGAGTTCATTTAACTCTGTGCCTGCTATCTTTCACTGGTCTTTTAATTTAAAAAGTATTTTGTATTGTTAATTTTTAACTTTATTTTTATACTGTTTCAATTTTTTTTATTATTATTGTGTTTATTTCATTTTTCTATTTTTAATTTTAATCATGCTCTTGCAATGAGTATTATGGCACAAAATAGATTTTTCTGTATGCACCACTTTAAAAGAAAGAAAAAAAATCAAAGTTTTCATCAGTTTCTGTCCATTAACCAGACATGTTATTTTTGCCTCAAATGAATCTGAAAATAAAAACAATGATCTCTACAACACATTGTTGTTACCAGTAGCATTTATATAGAACTTGTTATTATTATCTATATTATAGTCATTTTTTCTTAACCTTAGCAGCTTTCCGAGCTGTGGTCTTAAATTCCCAGAATTTTCCAGGCTGCAAAGAGGTTGAAACTTAAGAAGTCAAGAGAAAGATATTTGATTTAGTGAAACTTCTATCAATTTGGATGCAAGTAATTTTTGGCAATTCCCTTTCCAACTTGTCCTCCTTCAGTTCATTCTTTGCCATAATTCAAAGAAGATCCTAACCTTCTGGAGCAAATTTCAAGGCACCCCGGGATTTAAAGCTCTCTTTTCTTCTGATAAAAGCCTTCACTAGATAAAGTATCATTCTATCTGCAAAAGGATATCATTTTGGATATCATCCAAGGCTTTCAAATTGTATGCAATAAAAAATGATGTCATTCTTGGATTAGACATTTCATCCATTAATTATTTAATAAAAACATTACAAGATGCCATTAGTACAACTGATATATATACAAGCATTCAGAGTTATGACCATGCCTGATTAACGTAATAACTGTGACAATCCATAAAAGAAAGCAGTCAGTAATGCTATGCAGAATTGTCATTGTTTCAGTATGATGCATTGTCATTAGAAGTAGAATTTAAAATTCTCAAATAAAACATACAAGAATAGATTATCATCAGATTAATTTATAAATCTTGTTCTATTTGCATCTTCCAATAGCATAAGACCATAATAATCTTTTACTATTTAGCTTTAAATGTGGTACTTCCTTTTTCATTTTCATTTGTATAATCCTCTCCTCAATTCCAGGAGCATGTGTTAAAGATTAAATATCAAGGAGAAATGCAGCTGATTGAGATAATTGTTGATTTCTGGCTACAGTGTAATACAGGTATTTATCAAAGTTCACATTTGCACCATATTACTCAGTAACCGTAAACAAGCTATTTTATCTATTCTATCTGCAAAATAAGAGCAAATAAATATAAATTACTTTGTTGAAATACATGCGTTCGAATGTTGTGATTACTCAGAAGATGACATAAGCACGCTGAAACTGATACACAAATTCTAATTATTACCCAAAGTTTTTTCAGCTCTCTTATATTGGCTCTTTCCTATCCAACAGAACTACAAAGTTGTCACAGTCCTGAATCGTCATATGCTGCAAATGAAATGCTCAAGGCACTAATGGTGATATTTTTCATCTGTTAAATATATGCTCCCTTAAATTGATAATTTCAAGTATCTTAAATAAAGTTAATACAATACATAGTGATAATCCAATTATACTTACAGTGTAGCTGGAATCAAAAACACCTGCCTTATTCTTTGTGTTAAAATATTATTTTACAGTCTTCTTAAGTACCCATATTTATCTGCAAAAAAAGAAATATAATTTTGCTAAACAATTATTTTCTATGGCTTAACAAAAACAAAAGTTAAATTGAAAAAGAACTAAATATACTTTTTTAAAGGTACCCTCCATCTTGATGATTTTCTAAATTTTTGCATATCTTTCCCACTGAACATTAGATTTTTGTGTGAATCTTTCTGATATATAAAGGAGAATAAGTGCATTAATAACATCAAAGTTTTGTGCTTATTTCATTAGTTTCATCACCCAAATGCCATGTGCCAATATGAAAAAACAAATCACTCTCCTGGATTTGGTAGCAGGTTCTACAATTTTTAGCTGCAATAACTATAACCAATGGTATTTGGCAATCAATTGCCAACCTAGCTGAATAAGAATTATGGTCCATTCCTCCCTGACAAACTGCTTTAATTGTAACATCTGACACTTTTTCAGATTTTTTTAAAAAACCATTCATTTTAGATCTTGCTATAATCTTTCTTTGGAATTTCATTCTAGACCTTGAGTTGACCATTCCAAATTATTGTTATCAGTTTCTTGTTGTTATCTTTGGGGTCATGGCTGTGTGACCTACTTGGGCTTCACTTTATAGCCAATGGGGTCATATTATCCAGGTGCCATAGCAACAAAAGAAATTAAGGCACCCTTATTTTCATGTTTAATAGTGTGATGTTGTTTTTGTGGAACAGAGTAACTAATACAAAACAATATTAGTAAATAATACAAAATAATATCAGTAAAGCCGGAAAAGATTCACTTTTGGCTCATGTATTTACAGAACATTTTTCCAGAAATATGGAGAATCATCCTGACCAACTTTGAGACAAAACCATTGTTCTTAGTGAGTCATGGCTTTTGCATTGCTACTATCCTAAGAATCCCATTTTTACCCAGTGTTTTTCTGATGCTGTCTTTAGACAAGGCAAAAGGTTTCTATGACTTTAGGTTATGTTTATGCTGACAATGTTATGTGGTACTCTTGAAGTGACTGACAAAGTAGCCACTTTCAGAAGATTCATTATTGTTATAAATCTTCCTCATTTTAAGATAAAATCAAGTGGTAGAGACCCGTAATTTTATAAATAGTTTAATAATCTAAATTTAGAATTGAATCGAATATGAATCAATTACTTTTCTACAGAATCTTTGGAAGTTCCTTTTAAGTGAGACATGAGTTGGCTCTACAATCTGGTAATAACATTATTGTGTGGAGAGGAACCAACATTCATGTCATTTGTATAGGGCAGGATACACCCAATATGTCAGCTCTGTGAGATAGTCCTGACAGAAAGCACTTCCAGATGAACTAATTCTGCTTTATTGTAAGGTTACCTTAACAGAATCTTGCAAGTCTGATCTCTACATTTCTCCCCTGTCATATATTCAGCCCAAGAAACTAGGAGTTCTTCTGAAATATTTGCCATGCCCACATTCCTGCTGCATACTAACTTACCTCTTATCTGACTGGTCTATTGGTTGCAGTTCTTCTCCCGGGTCGCTCAAAGTCATTCCACACCATATACCACTACATCTGGTCCTATTTACCTTATTAATTAAACTGAACTGGGGGAATTACTTCACACTGGTAAATCCGCTAGATGGTTTTGTTTATGAGGTAAAAGAAACATGTATGAACATTGATGTTATTTGTTCCTTCTGGCTTCTTTTATGTATACTACATCACATATGAAATTTTGAAAACATTCAGTGGGAAAGATATGCAAAAACTCAGCAAATTCAAAAGAAGAATTGTAATTCTTCAACACAATTACATAAAGTACTGATGAAATATTGCTTATGACAAAGATATTTGTTCTGAAGTGGATATATATAAATACAATTTAGTCTAATTATATAAAAGGATGTACAATAAAATGCATTTGATGTTTTACACACAATAATAAATGTTATTAAACAAGTGAAAGCTACTACAATCTTTAAATGTACTTTTGTGCACCTACTTATTGCTTTTAATGGAATCAAAGAATAACATTACTCATTAATGAACTGGTAGGAAGAACTATTGATGTTAAGTGTAATCAATTACTCTTTTGATCATCTTAATAGCTAACATTGAGTTGCTGAGTAAAAAATTAATTGAAACATAGGGCTACAGCACTATAGATGCCAACTTTGCCAAAATCTGCAATATTATAAAACTAATACTTTTTAAAAGCCAACCAACACAATAATTTGGAACAATTAACAAATGCAGACCCAGACCTAACTGATATCAACTTTACACTTTATATGCATTTATTTTTATACTGTCTATAAATACTTTGCAACATTCAGCATCACTTGCTTCCAAATATGACCAAAATCAGACCGTTCCAGTCTAGACAGAACAGTTTAAGATGACCCTATTTAGGAAAATGCATTAAAATATTATTAGAAATGGCTGGTGAAGTCACTTCCTTCTCACTATTTAAATATAGATTAAACTATTTATAAAGGCACTTAAGTATAAAGTATGTCCCAAAATAAGTTAACTGGCACACATATGGCAGTCTTTTCTCAGGCTTTGCTTCAAACCAAGAGAGGGCAGCACTGGTCCCCCACAAACATCCAATCGGTCCTCCCTTAAATAACAAACAAACCACCTTGACGGAAATGCTATAAGTAAATAGCGATTTTCAAAGCAACCCCCCTCTCCCCCCCCAAATTAAGAATAAATAAAAAGGAAAGGAAAGAAGCACCCCTTACGGAAGAATGAGAAACGGGCTTTTGTAATTCCGGGTATCCCAGATGGGGCAGAAAAAGCAAAGGCAAAAAGGGAAAGCAGGAGACATGGGCGACACGTGGGGCAAGTCATTCAACGAAGAGTTGGGACCAGAGAAGAGGCGCAGGCTTATCACGGAAGAGGGCACGACAGGTGGTGCTACTGAAAAGCCAAGTCCAAGAGGAGAGCGGCGCCTTTTAAACTCCACGCGGGAGCGGAGGGAAAAAGGAAAACGGAGGGCACCTGCTTGATGCCTACGGGCTCCCCTGCCCCATTCTGGGTGGACGTCGGGGAACTTTTCCCCCAAAGAGCTCCCAAGGAGGCCCGCCTGCGAGCGGAGGAAGGGAGAAGCGGAGGACCGCCGACAGCCTCCCCACCACCACCACCACCACCTCGGTCCCCGCTTCCTAGGCGCGGCTCCACCTCCCACCCACCCCCCACCCCCCCATCGTCCCCTCACCCTTGGAAAAAGCCGCGCGCTCGAGTGGAGTTTCGTCGCGTGGACGCCGCCCACAGCCGGTGAATCCTTGCCCGGCCGCTTCCCTCCACTCACCCTCACCCCGTGGCTGCCGGAGCTGTTGACGGCGGTGGGGATGGAGATAGAGGAGGAGGAGGAGGAGGCAACAGCCGGCTCGTCTTCCTTCCCTCCCTCCCTCCTGTCAAGTGGCGCCCGCTCCCCACCCTCTTGACGTCGCGTGGACTGGATCCGCCCATCATAAGATAGAGCCGGGCACCGGCTCCCTCCTCTCACCTGGGTCCTTCTGCCCCTTTCGTAACGAGGGCGCGGGAAGGCGGGTGGGCGGGCGGGCGCGGGAAACGGGGAAAGTGGCGCGTCTTTGCTCGGCCCGAGATAACCCCGGCTTAGGGTCGCGTCCGTCCGCACGCGCGCGCCCCCCTTTGCTCTTCCCCTTTTGTCTTCCACTTCGCGCTCCTGCCCGCCCGCTTTAAAGTTGAAACGTAAGAACAAAGGAGGCCGTGCCGTTCCTCTTAGAGAACGCGGTTTATTGCACTTGCGCCATCGCTGCACGTGGCGACCTGTGTCGGAATACAAACAGCAACCGCGCTTCCCACGACCGGCTTGGAGGCGAAAATGCGATTCGACGATGCCCAGGGGGAGAGTAGGTGGGGTTAGAGAAGAGGACCACTTCTTATATTTTTATTTCACTCTGTCTTTGAACTGCTCGTGTAGCATTCTAATCCCTTACACCAAATCCCATAATTCCAGCAATCTCGTGAAGAGGGTAAATTAATCTGCCCAAATTAAACAGGTCCAATGAAACATCGGGCACTTCTGAAGTTGGCTATCCTACTTCATGAATTTGAGGTTAGATAATTCGGATTTTAAAATGCCACCATAGATTATTCTGTGGTTGATTTTCAAATGATTACGTTGGGATTCCTGAATCTTTAAACTTTAACCTCTTTATTCTTGCTAGCACAAAAGAAAGTCTACGAGTCAAGGACAAAAGTCTCAGGAGAAGGCATAAAAATACCTTCCTTTTCGTTCTGAATATAAAGAAGAATGTAAGAGTTGGCAGTATGACCAGCACTGTTGTTCCTGAAATACACTGTATTTTGTTTATTTCCAATTTCTTTTTGCTCTGTTTGCCCTCAGTGCTACATGAGCTCAGTCAGGCTATAAAGTTCTATAGATTTCAAAGAATACAGAATAGAGGATGCCACAAAGCTACAAAGGACAGAACTTCCTGCAGGGAGGAACTTTACTACCCACCAAAAAAAGCTCATGTTGCATCTACTTAATGGCCTATAACAGTCAGTTGGATGGTTGCCTAACAACCTGGAGGAAGTGGCAAATAGGGAAGTGTGCTCCTTCAGCTGTGCTTGTGTTTTCCCACTTGAAACTAAGCTGTCAGTGTGCATTTACCAACCACATGTTCCTATTTGGGCATTTTCATTTTTTCCAGCCCAACAGAACGATGGAAATAAATCATGTAAAAGGACTCAAGATTTGCCTGCGTCCTTCAACCTGTACCACTCTAAAAACTGAACAGAACAGGACCAAGTTTGGTGTGTGGAAAGAAACCAAGAAAAGATAGATCAGGACTAAAAAAATGGCCAGGCCAGAAGCTGAGTAGAAAATCTCCAAATTTGCCATTACATCCTGGAAAAGGAATTTAACAGCAGCTTGCAATACTGATGGTCTGCTAATCCCCCCTCCTTCCCTCTCCCTCCACCTTCTCCCTCTCTCTTCCCCAGTCTTTCTCCGGGTCACATGACCCACAGCACTATATATTGTATGTGTTCTGCTCTATGCTTTCCAGGTATGCATATATACAGATATAGATGCAACATGAGAAAGGCAGAAATCCCCAGAAGCATATAAAGAGACAACATGTATGCACCAACTCTGTGTTGTCCTTGGAGAGAAAGTTTGTGCACGTTCCCCCTCCCCCTCCCAACACATATCTTTGTTACCTAGGGGCAATACAAAACCCTTTTTGGCTTGCTGGTAAAAGGAGGCAAAATCTTGGCATATATGTTCTGCATGCCTTCTTTTATCTTGTTGAAAATACAACATGCAATATAAGATGCAATTCGAGACAGCTGTAACAAATCCAAGACATTTATAACAAGAACATCAGGGGAAAAAATACATTGCTACTCAAATTGAAAGAAAGGGTGTTTATACAACGTTTTTTTAACAACCACAAAAAATGATAAAAACAATAACAGATATGTCAATGTCATGTCACAGGTTGGACAGAATTTCACTCCTTCATTTCTTAACACAAAGAAATTTAAATTTAGAAATATTAGTACATTATAAGGTGATAAATACTGTTAAATAATTGAGTGCTTGTCAGCCTCTGATGATATTAAGATTATAGAACCCAGAGAAGAATTGTCTTGCCTTTAATACGTGTAATATTATTGTAAACATAGTATTAGAACAGATGTGGAAGAGGAATGACTTGGTAAAACTAGAGGGTTTCAGGCTAAGTATATGAATTCAAACACACATTGTCCAGCCTGTATTACTTAATTAAAAAAATGGAAATGAAGGCAACCTGAAAGAGTCTTAAGTTGAAGAATAAGATGTTCATCTTAAAACTACAGATGGAGGAATAATGCCTATTTTGAATTTGTCTGCCACATGATACACCAAATATTAAAAAAACCTAGGGTATCAGGACAAGGCTGGTGCTACATCTGGCAGGATTTCTGCAGCTTTCCTAGTAGACCTTTATATGTATTAAATGGAGCTAATAACCCGTGATGATCAGATGGTAGCATTCTTTTGAGGGTTTATAGGGAATGGTTAGTAGCCTAGTGTTCTGCATAAGAATTATTAATGCCACTGGACCTATAGTAAAACACTGTTCAGCAAGAAGGGAAAAGCGAGAACATTACATAGGCTTTGCACAATACAGCAAATATAAATCTGTGTTTAAAAATACCATTTAATTAAGGCAGAGGAACACTCAAGGATGAGTTAAAAGGTAAAAACAAACACAGGCTGTTAAGAATATTGATTTCTGGGACTTTCTTTCCAGAACATTATGCAATATTGAAGAATGCCATGTACTTGCTCATTAGAGATTTTCGGAATGTGGTGATGTGCTCAACCCAAGATTGTGCTAGCGTGCACAGGCAACTTTTTGCATAATTAAGTATATCACATATAACAAGGAAATAGTCTAGTAAAGAATTATGTTTCCTTCCTTTGTATGCTTATCCATTATTATTTTATTTATTATGCAATAGATCAACAATGAATCTGTGTAAAATGTGAAAACTGAATTACTTTTTGCATTTAGTTGAAAGAACTGGTTTACAATACTCACTGTTTCCTAGCCAGAAAAACTTAAGTCTCCTGAGATTTCTGAAATTTGGCGATTGCATGTTATTTTGGCAGTGTTACCTGTAAGATTGTTTAGAGAAGGTACCGTTTTACTCCAATTTCCCTGATAATAAAAGCTGTATTGTGCAATCTTTATTCTTGTAGTTGTGAAGAAGATTCTTCTCCTCTCTCCCCGAATCCAAATGAGCTTAAATGGAAAGGTAGAATTATTAATAGTGTGCAGAATTCTCTTGTCACTGGTGACTGGGCAGGCACTGGACTGAATCCAGGCTTGTAAATCTGGGGTGGTTGTTTAAAAGTAAACTCAAGAGAGTTTATATTGAGTTGCCAAATGTTCATCTCTGCATTGTTTTGGTTCATTGCAATTCGTGGTATTGCCTGAGTAATTTGAAGTATACACACATATGACGTTTTGGCAGAGGCTATATCTACAAGCTGCCTAGACAACTTCAGGAGCTGTTTTATGGGGTCTAGTTGATTTATCTCTTTTCAATTGCCTCATGCGACAAATCAAAGGCATTCCAGGGCTTATCTACTTTTGCTAATATAATGCTGAAACATTCTGTGACATGCATAATGGTTTCTGTGTTTAGAAAGAATATTGGCCGGATATTTTGATAGAGATTTACAGAAATGGTAAGAAACTCTATCCGGCTCTTTTGGGTCTCCTGTCACTTTGCTCCAGGTTCAGGTTTCTCCAAGACAGAAAAAAATCATGTATGTAGCTCAGTTCTCCATGCCTAGTGCCACAAAAGTGTTTCTATTAGAGATTAATTTAATGTACTGATTCCTTGTGATTCATAATGGAGAAGAAACAGTCATGTCTTACCTATTTCTCCAGCATAGCTAAAGGGTGGTTTCAGTTTTTCTATTTATTTTCCAGCTTTTGCTTACTACTAAACAAATGTTAAACAAAATTTGTGTGATTTCTGCTTGGGAAATTTACCCAAGTTAGAAAAGGCCCATTTTAATACTGCAACTAGTTTGTCACCATCTTGGCCCTTCCCCAAGCATTTAGTTTAAATTTAGCTCACATTTCTTCTGCCATATTGACAATGGCCGTGAATCATTTCCATATTCTAAAAAATATTACATTCCATTTGGCATTCTTCACACAGCACTCTTAACATTCTGTGGAATTTACGGAAACCATATTTGTTACCAATGAGCCCTTGCTCTTTAAATATTTATAGACATATTGTTCTAAATTGAATAAAGTTTTATTTTGAAAAATGTCAATTATTCCCTTAAACTAAAAATACTGCGTTCTTAAGAGTCAGTCTGCAAAAACCACCTTGTGATTTATGACTTTTTGGCTTGTATTGTTGGATTTAGCTCCAACAGCACACAGACCAGCTTGCATCACAGCAGGTATAATAGACAAATGTTCTGCATTTTTGCAATGTTCTTGTGAATATCAAAGGAGCCATTATTGAAGAGAAATACTCCTTCACCAAAACTCATTTCTTTATATGTTGTAACAGAACAGAATTATCTGCTATGGTAGAGTCAGAAGTTTTGACATGAGCTCTCCTATTAAATCCTCTGTGATCTCTTGCTTACTGAACCTTCACAAACAACATTTCTTATCCTTCAGTTCCTCCATTGTTTTCCCATCATTCCATTCTTTGTCTGTTAGTCACAGCACAATAGAAGCAGCTACTACATGACTCAAGGATCAATGTTTCATTCAATGTACCACCTCTCCATGCTTAGCAAGTTCCAAAGAAGAGTATAAAACATGAGAGCTAGAGAAAAGTGGCCATAAATAACAAATGGAAATTAAAAAGCAAATAGACACCTTCAGAAGAAAAAATGGATTTGGTTTCTTTGTCACTTGGAATAAGATAAAAACAACAATAATGTTACTTGAAAAAAAACCCAAAAGAGACTTTGATTTGGGGATGGAAGAGTGGATATGCATTGACATTGGTTTAGCGTATAATCCTGCAAAATTAAAATGTAGTTCTCTTTGACTTCTTGCTCTACCCTTTGGTCCCACATTCTGCCATCAAGTAAATTTCCTTCCATCATAGTAAAATTATTATTCTTAATCTCTATCTCCTGAACAAACATGATGACCCACTCCATTCATTTCCCAAATAGATTATTGTCCTTTTTTTTTTGCTTTTAGTTATTTCCCTATGGTCTCTTTATATAGTATTCTGCTGCAAAAATCATTAATGTTTTCAATGGCTCTGATCATGTGATAATCATCCTTAAATCTTCCTACTGCCTTCTTATCCATTCCGAGAACCAATGAAAGACCTTTGCCCCGTCCTTCATTGCCATCGGTGGTGTAGTTCTCCTTTATCTTTTTGCCCATAAATCCAGGCATTCCTGACTAATAGTATGTGGGATCATGCTCTTTTCCTCCTTTTCTGACTGTCATTGCTCTCTCTCTCTCTCTCTCTCTCCCTCTCCCTCATTCTCTCTTTCTTCCGCATCATGCTGAGGCTTCCCAGGAAGAAATTATTTGCCTTTGACAGCAGTTAGAACTGAGATGGCTTTAGAAAGAAGGCTAAGGATTTGGTTAATCAATGTCCATCTTTTAAGCCATATACCCAAGCAGACATGCACAGACATGTAAATTCAGAAGATAATTGTAAGCCACTCTGCAAGCAAAATTAGACAGACTCAACATCTGCACTTCAGAAAAAAATACATTGAAGCTTTCAGTAGCTCCTGCTGCTACTACTCTGTGCACAAATGTTTTTATTTATTTATTTATTTATTTATTTGATTTGCCAATTGTTTACAAGATAATAAGTATAAGTGTATACATAGTTGTGAATACATGAAATGGGTACATATAAGAAAAATAAAAGAAGAATAAGAAACAATAGGACAGGGACAGTAGGCACGTTGGTGCGCTTATGCACGCCCTTACAGACCTCTTAGGAAAGGGGTGAGGTCAATAGTAGACAGTCTAAGGTTAAAGTTTTTGGGGTTTGGGAAGAAACTACAGAGTCGGGTAGAGTATTCCAGACATTGACCACTCTATTGCTGAAGTCGTATTTCCTGCAATCAAGTTTGGTGCGGTTAACTTTGAGTTTGTATCTATTGTGTGCTCTTGTGTTGTTATGGTTGAAGCTGAAGTATTCATTGACAGGTAGGACATTGCAATGTATGATTTTATATACCATGCTTAAATCAGACCGAAGACGGCGTAATTCAAGATTTTCTAGTTCTAGAATTTCAAGTCTGATGGCATAAGGTATTCTACACGAGTAGAGGAGTGGAGAACTCTTCTTGTGAAATATTTCTGGACTTTCTCAATTGTGCTAATATCAGATATGTAATGTGGGTTCCAGACTGATGATGTGTGTTTGGCAGCTTTTTTTTGAGCAAACAGAAGAAGATGTATTTGTATTCTCTTGAAATATATACTGTATTTAACAGAACCTGAGCCATGAATGAATATTTTAAAAGCAATATTTTAGACTGGATATTTCACTGAAATATTTTCAAAGATATAATATTATGAACAGAAGATAACTAGCCTTTCTCTTCTATTCATTACTAGATATCTTTTCATTATTTGTATGGATCTCCTTGGTTTGAATTCATTTTCTACTATTTTTTATAACAGGATTATAATAGAATATAATTTAAAGAAAACAGGCTAAGTAGTTCTGAACAAATTATTATTTAAATGATAGCACTAAGGTATATAATAATTATTAATTTCTTAACATCATTAATCATAAAAGGATTAATAATTTTTAATTTATCCTTTTTCCAGATATGTTGAACTTCCAACTTTCAGAATTCCTAATGATGGTGTTGGTTGAGAAGTTTCAAAAACTGTAGTCATACCTCATCTGGTTTGGTTTGTAGAGAAGAACCTAATTCAATATATTTCAAGGACAAAAGCAAAGGAGAAGAGAGAAAATCATGATAAACTATAATTAAAATGTTTACAAACACACTGAATAAAAGGCGGATTTTGCTTTCCCCTACCAAAAGCCCATCAGCAGATTCCCAAACAGGATTATATCCCTGCACTTTATCTCTCATATACAGACAAAACTCTGCATAGATATATCTATTGAATTCATACAACATGCTTAGTCTGGTAAATGGATTAACAACTTTTTGAGACATGGAACCACTGCCCAAATTATTAAGCAATAAAATATCTACTCAAACTTAATAATTATCAAGTTTAGCATTTTGTACAAATATTTCTGTGCTTATCTGGTCACACACAGTCTCTCCATTATACCAACTGACTCACTGGAATTGCTTTTCAGAAGATAAAGGCTAGTGTCTCAATGTACTCCTTTTATTTTTTAAAAATCAACTTCCCTTTGAGCTGCATTTGCTGAGTTTTCATTTTGCGAGGCATACAGAAAATTACTTCTGCTGATGTGAATAGGATTGAGTTCTTATTAGACATCTCTGACATGGTTTATGAAATTCTGAAAAGTGAGAACTGGAAATGAGGTTGGAAAAGCATACACCTAAATGCCCTGAAAAAGTGAAACTTTATATTGAGGAATGCCTATTCTTATTATGGTTTAGAAGAAGCTTAGTTTACTCTGGTCTTCAGAACGTTATATTTTTAAGAGAATTATTAGGAATCATTTTATCTCTGTAGGTGGAATATGTCTGTTTGTGTATGTGCGCCGCTTTCTCTCTCTCTTTCTCTCCCACGACCCAGAACCTTTGGGTTTTGCCAGCATATGCAATGCCCAGTACATTATCTTCCTCTCTTTCTTCCTCTAGAAAGATGATCTCATTATTATTTGCCAGAAGTATTTTCCTGGTTTTATAGTGTCATGGTAACTCTTTTTGGCTGGTGCTCTTTCCTTTAGTGCTGCTTAGAAGAAGTGAAGTATTCCAGTAACATCTCCCATCACTGTCAAGTAAAAGTAAGCATTCATAGTTTAAAAGAAAGCATAAATGTATGCCTGTAGGCTGTTACCCCAAGACCTGGCATTATACAGAACTGACAGTGTTCGATATCTATCAAGAGGAGCTGTCCAATGTTTAGAGCAATGCTTTCATCCAATTTTACACTGTAAAACAGAGTATGTTTTTCTTTTCTTCATATATATTGTATGTTAAGGTTTTTTAAAAATAATCTAACAATAACAATCAACAATAATGTAAATGTTACAGCTTTGTATTTGTGTAAATACACCAATATCCTACAATAGGGCACAGTAGGAAAGGAGGGAAACGTGCTAGTGCACGATTAAAAAACTATGAACAAGATTAATCATAAATGATAATGGTTTCATCACTTTTCATCATAAAGTGTTTATGCTTGCAATTTTATATGCAAAAATGTAAATCTTGAATCCTTTGGTGAATAATGTTTGCAGAAGTGCAATTACCCACAAAGTCACACACTACATAGGTTGATATTCAATTTATAAATAGGTAGTCCTCAACTTGTGATTATAATGGAGTCCAGAATGTTTATCGTAAGTCATGATGGTCATAAATCAAAGCACCCACATGACCAACCCTATTTTATGATCATTTTTGCAGCAGTTATTACATGAATGCCATGGTAGTTAACAAAATGCCATAGTCTTAAGGCAAATGCTGCAGTTGCTAAGTGAATATTGCAGTCATTAAGCAAGCCAGTACATTCTAATGGGCACGTTTTGCTGGGAACCAGCTGAAAAAGCAAAAAATATTGTAAATCACATGAAGTGACTGCAACCAGCCATATGGATGAGCCACTTGTCAAGCACTTAAATGCATTCACATAATTACCTTTGGGGAGATCCATCATAACTTAAGTGAGGAATAACAGAATAGCAAAGTTGGAAGGGACTTTGGAGATCTTCTAGTCCAGGAAGGACAGGAAACCCTATACCCAAAGGTGGCATTCAGCAGGTTCTGACCAGTTCTGGAGAACCAGTAGCAGAAATTTTGAGTAGTTCGGGGAACTGGCAAATACCACCTCTGACTGGCCCTGCCCCCATTTCTCTCTGCCTCCCAAGTCCCAGCTAATCAGCTGGGTCTTCTTTTGTTGCTCTGCACAGGAGAACAGAGCTGGAAAGCAGGTTAATGGGGTGGGGTGAGAATGGAGATTTTACAGTATCCTTCTCCTGCTACGCCCACCAAGCCACACCATGCCCACAGAACCAGTAGTAAAAAAATTTGAATCCCACCACTGCTTATACCATTTCAGACAAATTGTTGTCCAATATCTTCTCAAAAAACCCGGTGTCGGAGCATCCACAACTTCTGGAGGCAAGTTGTTCCACTGATTAATTGGTCTCACTGTTAGGAAATTTCTCCTTAGTTCTGCGTTGCTTCCCTCCTTGATTAGTTTCCACCCATTGTTTCATGTTGTCCCTTCTGGTACTGTGGAAAATAGGTTGACTCTTCCTTGTTGCAGCCCCTTAGATAATGGAACACTGCTATTGTCACTACCTGTACAATAGATTCTAGATGACTTACAAATCACAGAATAAAACAGTCACAATAATTTTATTTAGCCCAGGGGTGGGCAAACTACGGCCCGCGGGCCACATCCGGCCCGTTGATCTGTCCAATGCGGCCCGCCCCTGAAAAAAAATTGCTGGGCGTGGCGTAATTGCCCTGTGCCGCGTTGCCCCCAAAGCTGCAAAACAGTGCGGAGCGATCTAGGGGTAGGAAAGAAAAGAAATTTGCAAAGGCCTCGGCTGGGAGTTCGAAATCACCTTCGAGTGCGACCTCTCCGAAGGTGAGTCCCCCCGATCCCCCTTTTTTCCGGGGCTTCAGGCTTAAACTTTGCAAAGGCAAAGCTTGCAGGCTGGAGCATCTTCCCGCCGAGGAGCGGAAGGGTTCCACCGCGGGCGGGGCAGGCTGCTTGGAACCACCTAAAGCTGAGCCGCTGCTGGTGGAGCTTTGCCCTGCCTTGGTGCACCGTTCCCGGCTCAGCGGTCCTGCTCGGGCGGCACTTTAAAAGCCTGCTCCCACCACCCGAGCAACTTCCCAGCAACTTTCGGTTTTGTTTTAACTCGCGGGCGCTGCGCCTGGCCCCGAGCCGCGGTGGAAGGAAGCCCGGCGGGCGGGCGGGCAGGCTGCTTGGAGGAGGCTCCGGGCTTCCCTCCGCCAGGCGCGGCGCCCGCGAGTTAAAACGAAGCCGAAAGTTGCTGGGAAGTTGCTCTGTTTTCCAGGGCTTTGCAAAGGCAAAGTTTGCAGGCTGGAGCGTCTTCCCGCCGAGGAGCGGGAAGGGTTCCGCCCCGGCGGGCGGGTCGGGCTGCTTGGAGCGGGCTGCCGTGCGGCTCGGGGCGGCGCGAGCGCCCGCAAGTTAAACGAAGCCAAAAGTTGCTGGGAAGTTGCTCTGGTGCTGGGAGCAGGCTTTTAAAGTGCCGCCTGAGCAAAGTTTAAGCAGCCCGCCCGCCTGCCGGGCGGAACCCTTCGCTCCTCGGCGGGAAGACGCTCCAGCCTGCAAACTTTGCCTTTGCAAAGCCCTGGAAAACCGAGCAACTTCCCAGCAACTTTTGGCTTCGTTTAACTCGCGGGCGCTCGCCTGGCGGAGGGAAGCCGGGAGCCTCCTCAAGCAGCCTGCCCGCCCGTCCGCCAGGCTTCCCTTCCGCCGCTTGTGCCTGGCCCCGAGCCGCGCGGCAGAGGAAGCCTGGTGGGCGGGCAGGCTGCTTGGAGGAGGCGACCAGCGGTGCTCCGGCAGCAGCAAGAAGCAGTTTTGCCGGGCTCCGCTCAGGTGTCCGGCTGGGGCTGTCAGGAGTTGCTACCGCCGGCGCAGCTCCGTGCGGCTCCAGTCCCGCGTTGCCTTGGGAAGGAAAAGGCAAAACCAGGAGCCGCTGAGCCTGAGCCTCCGGTGCCGCTGCTCCGTTGCAAAGCACTGCTGCGGCTCTTCCTTTTGCCTTTCCCTTCCCGAGGCAACGCGGGACTGGAGCCGCGCGAGCCGCGCCGGAGGTAGCAACTCCTGACTCAGGGGCCTCCGGGGGGGGAGCCTCCGAGGGAGGGGAAGGAGGAGAAGGGGGGAAGGGGGCGATTCCCAAAAAATCTTGTGCTGACCGGCCCGTCTGTCAAATTTTAAAAGTCAATGCGGCCCCCGAGCCAAAAGTTTGCCCACCCCTGATTTAGCCCTAGACAACCAGCTTTCCTTATCGGCTGCTGCCTGTAAGGTTTTTATTTATTTATTTGGTTTGTCAATTTTTTGAAGATAGGGATGACCGTAGCTAAGGACCATAGGTTCGGTAAGGAGCTGGTCCTGAATGATATCTCATATGTAATGCTTAGGGGTTCCGCTATGGCAGAGGACAGCTTTTTTAAGAAGTATGCACATAATCCATCAGGGCCAATAGATAGGGATGGTTTTAAATTACGTAGTACCTTTTCTACATTATCTTCTGTAAAGTCAATATGTAGTAGATCATTACAGTTAGTTGTGGTTTGACTAGGAAAAGTGGGGCATGAGTCATTGCTGTTTACAAAGACTGAACTGAAGAATGTGTGGAAGAGGTTGGCCTTAACGGCTTCATCGCTGCAGTCTTTCCCATTTGGTCCTTTTAGGGGAAGGATGGTCCTTGAGTCTTTAAGTTTGGTGTTTACAAAATTGTAGAAGGTAGATTTTGTACATAGGAGGTTTTCCTCTTGCTTGCAGTGGTAATTGTGTGTTCTGCCTTTATCTATTGGCATAAGGTAGTGTATCGGTTTTTAAAGTTTGCTACGTAGCTAGATTTGTTTTTATGCCATAGCGATTTTTTTAAAAATTGAAGTTTCCTTATTGTTATGGGTAAATTGTTTTTGTGTTTGGGGCTTACTAATGGTACATATAGTTTAATGACTCTTTCAAGCTCAAGCAAGAATGCATTATAATGGTCTTCTGTACTATTACAGCTAGAGAACAGAATGTGCCAATCAAGAAATGATAGGTCGGCATCTATGAGATCATAGTTGGCTTTTTTGAAGTTGTATTTTGGGCATCCATCATTATGTTCCTCATTGTGAGGGCGTAAATTGAGGCAAAAGTCAATAATACTGTGGTCACTATGAGTTTGAGCTGTTGCAGAAGATGAGGTTGAGGCAGTTGTTGAGTCGAGTGTTGTTAGTTACGAATTGATCCAGGCCCAGTGTAGTAACGGCATTGTACAGGGTTGCATGTATGGGTTCGGATGTACATTCATTTAGGGTCCAATTTGTAAGAGGTAGGTTGAGGTCACCAAGGAAAATAAGTTGGCGTGGGCAAGAGGCAGCCCACGTTAGCAATGAAGTTAGCTTGTTTGCATGAACTATGTCGTAATCAGGGGCTCTGTAGCATAGGAAGAAGCAGATTGTGGTATTTGAGGACAGTTCACAGACGTTATGTCATGTCCCTTGCACTTTGGAAAAGCAACATTTTATGCTCTTTTTGAATAACGAGAGGAAGGGCCAATCTGACTCTGGGAAACTGATTATTTTAGAGTCAGGAGGCTCTAACTAAGAAGAATTTTGGTTGTAGCCTTCTCACTTCCAAATTCTTGGAAGGCAGCCCATGTAATCTAAACAAGAGACAATATAGTGGTGAGTTATCACTGAATGAGTGCCTGCTGATCAGAGGTGTTATTCAGCAGGTTCTGACCAGTTCTGACCGGTAGCAGAAATTTTGAGTAGTTCAGAGAACCGGTAAATACCAGCTCTGACTGGCTCCGCCCTTATCTATTCTTTGCCTCCCGAGTCCCAGCTGATTGGCTGGGTCTTCTTTTGTTGCCCTGCACAGGAGAACGGAGCTGGAAAGCAGGTTAGTGGGGTGGGAGGGAATGGGGATTTCGCAGTAACCTTCCCCCAGGAGTGGGGTGGGAATGGAGATTTTACAGTCTCCTTCCCCTACCATGCCCACCAAACCACACCCACCAAGCTATGCCATGCCCACCAAGCCACGGCCACAGAACCGGTAGTAAAAAAAAAAATTGAATCCCACCACTGCTACTGATCCAGGAAAGGCTGCCTGTAGTGTCTCAGACAATGCTGGGCAAAGCGTCTGCTGGTCATGATTTCCACCTGCTGGTGTAGAATTGGGTGAATCAGGAGAACTGGCTTACTGTGCAATTGCTCATTCAGGCTTAATACCACATAGGACTAGGGGTGGAATTATTCATGAATCGGAACCAAAGAGCAGTTCTATTTGATGGCTGAGCCTTAACCTGTACCAACCTTTCCAGTCCCTCAAAAGACATTAGCTGCTAGATCAAGACTACCCAGATTTTCAGAAATGCTGAAGTCTTACAGGAAGCACATGTGTTTTAAATACCAGAAATGTAATCAGTTCTTTTACTCATGATTGTACAATGAGAACATTCTGAACTGTTTTTTTCAAAAGAAATAAAGATTAAGTGGGAAACTGCAAAGGGCAGCAATATTAACACATTAAATGATTAAACCTGAATGATATTTAAAAGAAGGGAATATCAAGGGAAACAGTGCTGTACATATCATAATCGCTGCCTGAAATGCTGTGAAATGGTAACCAACAATCTGGAGAGAACATCGTCACATTTACAAGTGCTATGTTAAATTATCGCCACATAAGAGAGGGTTGATGTATTCTGTTTGGTTCTTTCTTTTTTCCAGCCCAAAAAAGTGCCTGAGACAACTTTCAATATCATTAAACAGAAAGCATGGGTTGTCTATATGTTAATACTTTTGAACTTCAGGGCAATGAGATAAATAATGGAGAAGCACCATTGTTTCAGCATGACCAATGTGCTGTAACTGAAACAAAGCTAAAATGGTAACAGTGGTAGCTATCAACTTGACAGGTAAAGGAATAAGGAAATGGCAGTAGCCATTTCCATTTTGGATTTAACTGAATTGTGGCTTTGTTGTAAAATTGTCTTTCATTCAAAACTAAACTTAGCTCAACAATCCCAGGTTGGCCTTCTGATCTGAAACTCCATGTTTCAAAATGCAGCAATGAAATTTAATGCTATATCTGCCTGCATTAGTAATTACTAAAGTAGTTCAAACTTTGTTATTTCTTACAACCAACCTAAAAAAGTGTAATAATATAAAGAATATGTCCTACATTTGTATATTAAACAGTCCCATTCAAGTCAAAAATTGATTTCCCCCACAACTGAAAAACCAGTAGGCCAGGGATGGGGAACCTTTTATGGCTCACTCAGGAATTCTGGGAGTTGAAGTCCATAAGTGATAAAAGAGCCAAGTTTCCCTACCCCTGGTCTAAAGGAATCATAAATTGCTCTGTCCCAATTACTACTTAAAATGAAGACTAGACTAGACTAGAATCACTGAGCTGGAAGGGAGCTTGTGGGTTTTCTAGTCTAATCTCCTGCAGGAGACCTAATGTGATGACCCAGAGTATATCAGAAATATAACAAAACCCAAAACGTAACTAAAAGTCCTTTAATGCCTTCAACTTGGCTTCACTGTTTAATTGTTCACAGTGGAGGAGTCAAAATAACATTTCAAAGGCAAAAAACACAGTTCAAATTCAAAGAGCCAATAACGAAGCAAAAACCAAAAACAAACCGCATTGAATAAAGTTCCACGACAGACCAGAATAGGTAATTGCCAACTTCAGGAAGATAGCCAGGGACAGTCCATTGGAAGAATGCCAACCAAGATAAACCTTCTTTAGGAATAAAACACAAATTTGTCTCCAGCGTCTGTTACCACACAGGTCCAACCTTTTATGCCGATCTCACACCTGCAACCCATGAAGAGGATCACGGCCCTCTCCTCCTGAGTAGACCACATTTTACACTGATCCTCTCCTCCCTGTGTGCCCTAGGATGGATAGGGGATGGGCCTGGGTCCTCCTCTGACTGCTCAGAGTCAGTCTCCACCAGGGGCATGACACCTTATATCATCCTGGACAAATGGTTGTCCAATCTGTTTTTGAAAACCCCCAGGAATGGAACACACACTCTGGATGTTTCATTGAATAATTGTTCTCACTGTCAGGAATTTCTCCTTAGTTCCAGGTTGGACCTCTCTTTAACAAACTTCCCCCATTTGCTTCCTGTCCTACTCTCAGATGCTTTGGAGAATAAGTTAACCCTCTCTTTTCTGTGACAGCCCCTCAAATACTGGAAGACAACTGTCAGGTCACCCCTAAACCTTGTCTTCGTTAGGCTAGACATGCCTAGTTCTTTCAACTGTTCATCATACAGTTTTGCTTCCAGACCCTTTATCATCTCTGTTGTTCTTCTCTGCACCTTTTCTAGGGTCTCAGCACCTTTTTAATCTTGATGACCAGAAGTGGATACTGTTTTTCAAGCGTGGCAAAGCAGTACTATCGTTTCATGATGCTCTCCTTAGTGAAGTCTAAATATACAATATCCGCAGCGTTTACCTGACCCATTGATTTAATCACGTTATCAAAGATGGCAATGGGATTGGTCTGGCATGATCAACAAACATATGCTGGCTTCTAGCAATTGCCTTGCCTAGGTATTCACAAATCCACAAATCCAAGCAACTTTTCCAGGATTCTCCTGGCTATTGATATCAAACCAATTGGTCTATAGTTTGTCTATAGCCAGGGGTGGGATTCAATTTTTTTAACAACCGGTTCTGTGGGTGTGGTTTAGTTGGTGGGCATGGCTTGGTGGTCATGTGACTGGCTGGGCGTGGCCAACTCAACATCACTCACATTGAGGCATGCATCTCCTCACCTGGCCTCTCATGACTGTGGGGTTGCCGCAACAGTTGTAAGTGTGAAAAATGGTCATAAGTCACTTTTTTCAGTGCCATTGTAACTTTGAATGGTCACTCCACACAAGCAAAGTACCAGCAAAGGAGGGGAAAAAAACTCCAGAGAAGTTCCTGAGACAGGAAGTGCCAAGAATGTAATAAGGGTTAACAGAGAGCCAGTTTCTGTAAGCAACACCAGAATGTTTCCTTCCTGCTTTCCTTACAGGATTAGGCCAGTAATTTCTTCTAACAACCGGTTCTCTGAACTGCTTAGAATGTTAACAATCGGTTCTAGCAAATAGGTGCGAACCTGTAGAATCCCACCCCTGTCTATAGCTCCACACATTCTGAAAGATTCTCTTTAGTGGTTCCAAGCTCTCATTTACCAGCTTCTTCAGAACCCTGGGATGCAATCTGGTTCTGGAAATTTGAATTCGTCTAGTGTGGATAGGTATTCTCTTATTAATTTCTTGCATGTTTTGGCACCCATTCCTGCTCCATCTTCCTTGGCGATGCTTTTGGTAGGTTGGACAATTTTTTCTTTTACAAATACAAAGAAGGAATTACATCTACGTGTGGAGCATTGAATATGAATTTATATATCTATGTATTAAATATACAGTATATCATGCTTTTTCTTCAAGGTGTCTGGAGTGCTCCCAACTTTTTCCAGTAAGCTTGCTTGACTGAGGGGGGAGTATAGGAATGAACCAGGCTTTCTAATCCAAAATCTTTACCCCTATATTTTATCCTTCTGAAACAAATTTCAAATTGAAATGAGAAGAAGTAGAATAATTTACACACAAGCAGTGGTGGTATTCTTCCTGGTTCTGGTGTACCAGTAGTGCCGAAGATGGGCAAAGACCAAACCGTTTCTCTCTGAAGAGCTGCTGTAGCTGCTGTTGGGCCCACCCGCCCACCTGGGCTCCCATACTGACTTTTATTCCCTGTTTTTGAAGTGCAGCTGCTGCTTTGCATGGCACAGCAGATGCTGAAGCGACAGGGAGAGTGCAGGATTGCAGGAAGTTAGTTGGAATGCCTCTGCGCCTGTGCAAAGTGTGTGTTTGGCACACGTGTGTGCGGAAAGTTTGTACGTGCGCAAAGCACACCCAACAAGCCATGCCCTCCGAACCGGTGATAATCTATTTTGAAATGCATCACTGCACACAAGCAAATAAAAGCATTTCAAAAGTGCATACTTTGATGTTAGTTTGATTTTTGTTAGACTTTCCATTTGCAATAGTGAAATTTTTTTTGTCATGGAGACAAGAATCCAGCAGATGGCAGCAGTGACTACTGTAGGGAAAAATTGATGGGCAAATGCAATATTTTTAAAAATATTGATCCTTTTGTATTGTCTGGAATAAGGTTTTGAATAGAGCAAAATGTATACCCATAAAAAATAAATGATTATGTTGATTATCACACCTCCTGAGGAACAGAAAACTAAATTATAATTTGTACATCTAATTTTTCATTTTACCATTTTGATTCTATTCTGTAACTTCCACTGTAATCCACAGGAGACATTTTTAAATTGCAACTTTCTACATACTTACCTAAGAGAAAGCCTCACTGCACATAGACATACCACTAAACACATGTGCATAGTGTTTCTGATACTCTCTTCATAAAGATAAAACACCTTTATCTTTTATACACCTGTATAATATTGCAATAAAAGCCAAACAAACTTTTCCTATGGCTTCCGTCTTGTACCACAGAAATATCTTCCTTTTGGGGGGAGAGGATAATTCTACTAAATATCTTTTGATTTGTCATATTAGATAGAATGATACAGGATAAAAATCAAGACATTGGCATAAAAACAAATTAGAAAAAAATTGGATTTGCTGAAAAAGAGCAATTTAAATGGTTATATGTGGTATTTCTAAGATTGAAAACATATTTTAAGACAGATAATAAAAGCAATTGGCATGTAAAGCAACATGCAAAAACATATTCATCATAATCCTCCTAAATCGATCTACTCATGGGACTTGCTATCATTTAAGCAAATATAGGAATGGAGAATAAAGAATATATATAATAAATGAAATTACTTGGCAGAAGGTGAAAATTTTTGAGAATTAGATTCATGGCAGAGCTAGGACATCAAACTGTAATAGATTATCCATATAATGGGTTTGGCTTTAAACCTTTTTCTTATTATTATTTTGAGAAACACAGAGCACTTTTCTCTAACCATCATTATTGATCTATGGATTTTAACACCAGAGAGGGCTGTTATAATTGTCTAGTCTAACCTTTTACACATAATGCAAAGAGCTAAACACATCTGCCTAGCCTTTATTTAAAGCTCAAGTGAGATTCAGTTAAAATAGAAACACAAAAAGTACTGCCACACTGATGAAGGAGCTTCTTAAATATTGTCTTTGTGCCATATACTAGATGCTTAATATACCATCTGTGAGCACCTTTGTTTTTCAGCTTAATTTTTCTCCACTGCCTCTAATCAACTTAGGATAAAGAAAAAAGCTAAAGACATCAACTCACACAGGGTCTTTGGAAAGTCAAAAAAGTCATGATGGCTACAATCATGCAAGAAAAGTCCTGGCCCTCCCCTTTATGTGCATTGCACACAGAAGCTTGGATTCATTGTTGGGTGGCAGTTAAGGTTTAACTTTTTGTTCAAACTATCTTAGTAAATGCTGTATCTCCTGAACTTCTGCATGGCCTGGAAACTAAAGCAGAGAGTTTAGAAATCCTCTCTGAATTGAGTAGAAGTGTTACATTATTTATATTATATTTATATTTTTAAAAGATGCATATATTACACCTTTCAGCTAAGGGCATTTACCAGGAATGGGTTCTACTCAGCTTGTAGACATGGATAGAGGAGGATTTCTCAATCTTGGCACCTTTAAGAACTGGATTTCAACTCCCAGAATTCCACACATCTTCAAGTTGCCAAGAAACACTGAGATAGAAACTCCTGACAATTAATCAATTTTCCATCTTTTGTTTCTGCAAATGTAAGACTTTATTTTCTTTTTTCATTTTCCTTCCTTCCTTCCTTCCTTCCTTTCCTTCCTTCCTTTATTTCTTTCTTTCTTTTATTAGAAGAAATATCCTTCTGGGTTCAGTTCCAAGTGGGGAAGAAAGACACTGGAAACATGGTGACTGCTTGGAAAGATGGTTTAATGGTGGACAGGATCATATGCCTTGGGTGAAGAAAGAAGGGCAGAGATGCTGAGAGTCCCTTGGTTTTATACCCTCTGTTGGGATTTGAATTTGAGCTTGTAATCTGATTGGTTGTCAGACTCCCATGGGGCCATGCAACTCTGTAGGCTGTCATGAGTCCCAGGCTTGGTTGAGCTTTGTTGGATGATGATGTAATGAAAGGGCTTGGAGCAATTCCTATTATAGCTCTATCTGGAGTAGATCTTTGTTATGTAAAATAGACTGGCCTAGGCCAGAGTAATGGTCCATTAGCAAAGGTGGGGGCTGAGTTTCTACTTTTCTTTTTAGGGAAATATTCTGCCTTTTTAGTATATCCTAAAATATTTCATTTTCCTAGGAGAGGAAACTTCCAACACTTACTTACTTTCTTTCTTTCTTTCTTTCTTTCTTTCTTTCTTTCTTTCTTTCTTTCTTTCTTTCTTTCTTTCTTTTCTTTTCTTTTCTTTCTTTTCTTTTCTTTCTTTCTTTCCTTCTTTCCTTGCAATTGTAGAACTTAGTTAACAGATGCAGCAGAAGTGCTGGATGTACAATTTGGCATTTGCCTTTCAAATGTTGACCCCTTGGCATATTTGCAATGGGATGGAGTTCAGGCAAAAGAGTCCAAACATGCCAAGAGTTATGCCATCCTAAGCAGATGGAAAGTTTCCTTTGAGTCTATGTGTGTGCATGTTTTAAAATCTGCAAGATAGCTGGCATAGTGTAATGATCATACCTCACTCCTTTTGCATGTGTGTGTGAGGTGATACACAAAAGGGTCAGAGTTTAGATTGCAATACTCTGCTCATTCTCTGGCACATTTTTATATTCCCAGAAACATTACTGGAATTCTTTCAATTTACTTTTGTTTATTGGGCTTTTGGGAGGGGAAGAGATTAGGGTTTGGTGCAAGCATGAGGGAACAGAGCAAGCCATCTGCTTATTGGTCAATGTAAGAAGTGATCGGTTGAGACATGAACTGATTCTTTAAGAAGAATCCATTCTGATTGGCTGTCAAGTTATTAGTATGCTGCAAATTCAAATGCTAAGAACTTCCCAAGATATTATTCACACATTGAAACTCATACACTAAAGTCATATTTAAAATCCACTATGAGAAGAATAATTTCACAAGGATAAAATCATATGATAATAATATAAAAGATGCATCAAAACAAGAGATGAAGCAATCCAACTAATCTATCAATGATCCAGCCAATGAAAGCAATAGTCTTATCTTGTTTTTGCTCTTCCGCCAACTAATATTTCGAATTTTTTTTTTTGCTTGAATACCTCTTCTGTTTGTGGTATAATCCCTTCTATTTCATGTGGTTGTTGTTTTTAAATTATTCCTTTACCAGCCAAGATTATATCTGCAGTCTACCATAGTTTGACTCGTTTTATCAGTTTAATAGGCCTTAAGAGAGTTATATTGGTAGGAAAGTAAGCAGCATCCACAAGATGGCAATGTTAACTGCCAAGGATTTTTGCCAATCCTTGGCATTAATTCCTCTTTCTTTGTAATTCCTTCTTGTGTAGCAAATAGAGGATTAGAAGTGGCTCTTATCTTTGTCCACACATTTAACCAAGTGAGGATTATTTATGAATGACATAACTGTGAAGGGCTATAACAACATCTGAAGAGCATCTTCTCACTTGCTTTAAAGTTCATGTTTTCAATAGTATCCTCATCTGTTTGATGGAATTAAACAACTATTTTATTTTTATTAAACAGGCAACTTTTCCCATTTCTATATTCTTTGCTCAAAGGAACTCAAAGGATTCTTTAATTCTTAATTTTACTTTTACCTCTTATTTTTAAATTTTTAAAATGTGCTTTAATGGCCAGGCCTATAATATACTAATGGTAAAAATAGTAACATGGTTTACACATTTTGCTAAACCCTAAGATGTCTGTGGTTGGTAGCCAGTATGATATTTAAGTCATGATTTAAGGCTTGGTAGGTTGTACAAATTCAACCAACTATAATTTTTTCAGTACATTATAATTCAACAATCCATAACTTGATGTGATGTTTAAGCAGATCTGATTACATTAAAGTCTATAAGCAGTAGCCTTTTCCTTGAGATGATCTAAAGGGCAAAAAATATTCATCATCTGTAATGTTTTATTACACAGGAATATTTCAATCTCATTCAAATTATGTGTTCTTAAGTCTATTGATTTGAATGAGGGTATTTCTGATGTTATAATAGAGTACAAATTCTGTACAGATTGTAGGATGGAAGAGAAGGAAATTATTGCAGCTCCTTTCTCTAGAAGTTTTCCCCTACGGTAGAAATTAGGATCAGTTTGTGGACATTTATAGTGTCAATGACAAAATAAACAGTCATTAATGCTCCAATTAACACAATTCTACCTCTCTGTCAGCATTATATTTTTGAAGAACTCATTGCCAGAAATAAAAGTTCTGATACATGCCACTTTTTCTCATTTCTCATTCTTTACTGTGCTGTTTAATGGGAAATCTGAGGATAATGGATTCAAAGTGCATTTTTGCTAATATCTACTGTGTTGTTAAAGAATCCCTACAGGTCTAAATGGATAGATTAACACAGATGCTACCCTATAAATTGAATCTTACATTTCTAAGTTAAAGTTGAATCATGGTATTAACTATATTCACACAACATATCCATCCATGATTACTTGAGCTCTGGTTTACTAGATAAACCTACTTCCCTAGGTTTGGACAACATGCTGAACTATAATTACACAGGTTGAATTACACAACAGACTGAGTTGCAAACTAGGCAACCACATTACGGTTTAACCTATTCTGTAAATCCAACCACTGAATGCTGATTCCTGTGGCTATCTGTCATATTCCTTCTTAATGTTTAATAAAGTGGATTAATATTTCTTGATTAATACTTATCTGGGCTCCAAAACTAAGCAGAGTTGGTATATACCAACTTATATTTAGTAAGTAAATGGGAAGCCCAAGTCAAAAACTCCAAAGGTTGTAGACTCAATTGGGAAATCAAAAAGACATCCAGGAAGAAGGACATTTCAAGCCATTTTTTTTACTGTTGCCAAGGTAACTACGTTGATGTGTGCATATACTCATCTGGAGTTGATTTCAGCTGGAGGGAGCTGTTATTTAACAGAAAGAAACTAAGGTAAAATCTGCCTAGGTTGCAAAGCCATCTTATACTTGAATGGTTCCATCTATCCAACTGATATGTTATATTGAAGCATTTGGCAGTCCACCATATGCAGACTGTACTAGATTGTAGGAACATATGATGTAGGATCACAGCATAAATATATGGAGAAGTACATACATGCGTTGGCTCATTGAAATGTATACTGTGCCCTTAGGTGGTATCATTTCCCCTATTCCTTTGCAAATGGAATACATGTGTTAGCTGCTGACCACTACACAATGCTATGATTGCATATATTTTGCATTAGTTATAACGTGGTCTGAGTAAACACAGCTAATAATAATTTATGAACTACTTTTTAATGAGCTCCATAAATTATAGTTTATTCAGTAAATCATGGTTAAACAAATATGCTCAACTGGGTTTAGATATCATTCTAACCCATAATATGGAGCTTTTATTTTACAAAGCTCTATGGCATTTTTGATTGGGATCGTATGTGGAGTGCTTGTCAAATACACTTTGCATTATATATGACCCCAGCCAATTTTAGCTTAGTTACAAAACATGACAAACAAGCCATAGCTTAGCATGATTTATGAGCCAGTTCACTCTATGATGAATTGGCATAACAGAACAACCTATCAAAATACCTATGGATTGATCAGATAAGTTTATGGTGAAGACCAGATACACATGGGTTTCACACACACACACACACACACATATACACACACACACACACAAAAGTCAGGCTGTTGATCTGTGCATCACTCTTATGTCAGATGATTCAGATATCCTAGGCATATAGAACTGTCATCTTTCCTAGTTTAGGACTGTAATTTAGAATTGAATCTACTTTGTATGTATCACACAAGTGCTTCCAGCCATCTATGGCTTCTCTGCATCTTTTTATTTTACTATTATTATTTACTTTCTTATTTACTATTATATCATTTTAATCCAATATCTCATATATGCTCTTTCCTGAATTCTGAATGCTCTTTCCAAAGAGTGCCCTTTATTTGTACATATAGAGCTGATATCTAATCATCTGACTTCCCAACATGATTATTTGGAAGCATCCAAAGGACAAGTGCAGCCTTGTTGCTCTTTATTTATATTACACTGCTCAAAAAAATAAAGGGAACACAAAAATAAGACATCCTAGATCTGAATGAATGAAATAGTCTTATTAAATACTTTGTTCATTACATAGCTGAATGTGCTGACAACAAAATCACACAAAAATTATCAATGGAAATCAAATTTAGCAACCCATGGAGGTCTGGATTTGGAATTACACTCAAAATTAAAGTGGAGAAAAAACACTACAGACTGATCCAACTTTGATGTAATGTCCTTAAAACAAGTCAAAATGAGGCTCAGTAGTGTGTGTGGCCTCCACGTGCCTGTATGGCTTCCCTACAACGCCTGGGCATGCTCCTGATAAGGTGGCGGATGGTCTCCTGAGGGATCTCCTCCCACACCTGGACTAAAGCATCCCCCAACTCCTGGACAGTCTGTGGTGCAACGTGGCGTTGGTGGATGGAGTGAGACATGATGTCCCAGATGTGCTCAATTGGATTCAGATCTGGGGAACGGGCGGGCCAGTCCATAGCATCAATGCCTTTGTCTTGCAGGAACTGCTGACACACTCCAGCCACATGAGGTCTAGCATTGTCGTGCATTAGGAGGAACCCAGGGACAACCGCACCAGCATATGGTTTCACAAGGGGTCTGAGGATCTCATCTCGATACCTAATGGCAGTCAGGCTACCTCTAGCGAGCACATGGAGGGCTGTGCGGCCCCCTAAAGAAATGCCAACCCACACCATTACTGACCCACTGCCAAACCGGTCATGCTGGAGGATGTTGCAGGCAGCAGAACGTTCTCCATGGCGTCTCCAGACCCTGTCACGTCTCTCACATGTGCTCAGTGTGAACCTGCTTTCATCTGTGAAGAGCACAGGGCATCAGTGGCGAATTTGCCAATCTTGTTGTTCTCTGGCAAATGTCAAACGTCCTGCACGGTGTTGGGCTGTAAGCACAACCCCCACCTGTGGATGTTGGGCCTCATGGAGTCTGTTTCTGACTGTTTGAGCAGCCACATGCACATTTGTGGCCCACTGGAGGTCATTTTGCAGGGCTCTGGCTGTGCTCCTCCTGTCCCTCCTTGCATAAAGGCAGAGGTAACGGTCCTGATGCTGGGTTGTTGCCCTCCTACAGCCTCCTCCACGTCTCCTGATGTACTGGCCTGTCTCCTGGTAGCGCCTCGATGCTCTGGACAATACGCTGACAGACACAGCAAACCTTCTTGCCACAGCTCGCATTGATGTGCCATCCTGGATGAGTTGCACTACCTGAGCCACTTGTGTGGGTTGTAGACTCCATCTCATGCTACCACTAGAGTGAAAGCACCGTCAGCATTCAAAAGTGACCAAACCTTCAGCCAGAAAGCATAGGAACTGAGAAGTGGCCTCTGGTCACCACCTGCAGAACCAGAACCTTTATTGGGGATGTCTTGCTAACTGCCTATGCTTTCCACCTGTTGTCTATTCCATTTGCACAACAGCATGTGAAATTGATTGTCAATCAGTGTTGCTACCTAAGTGGACAGTTTGATTTCACAGAAGTGTGATTGACTTGGAGTTACATTGTGTTGTTTAAGTGTTCCCTTTATTTTTTTGAGCAGTGTATATTGCAGCCTCCTCCTCCTGCCTCCCGGTTCTTTGCTCTCTACCCCACCCATCTTTTTTGGTATTCATGTTGATGAATTCTTTTTGTGTTCTTTTCATTGTTTATTTTATTGTTCTGTTGTCTTTCTTCTGTTCACTCTCTTTTCATTTCTTCCATTTTATTGTCATAAGCCACCTAGAGCAGCCCCACAGCGAGATAGGCAGCAAATAAATTTAAATAATAGTAATTATTTATATGCTGTCCAGAGAAGATGATAATGATTATGGCCATGATGATAATGATTTATTCTGGAGGGGTCAAATTCGCACCTTCTGTTTTCTAGGGTTGGGAAGCTTTTTCAGCCCTCACCTATGGATTCCCCCCCCCCCGAAAGTATGTGGCAGAAGTGAATAAGGCCAACACTAAATTGAGAAGAATGATCACCCCTTTATCTCATACATCAATGTATATACTCAAGCATCTATGCATAATCCACAAGCAATACTTTTTCTCTTAGAGAAACAGAAGCTAACATAAACAAGCTAGCAAAAGAAAAATGTCCAAAATTGAATTTTCAAGAAAACTCTTTTTCTGTGCCAAAAATACTTTTAACCAAAATATAGAAAATATGTGGCATTTCTTTAATATAGAATCCAATGGAAGGAAAAGTTCTAGTCAAGACAGGAAGAGAATTTGTCCTTCAAGATTCTAGCATGCAACTAAAGGGGACTGAACAGGAATTTTCAAATAATCATCCTTGTAAGTCACTTTTGAATGAATGAATGAATGAATGAATGAATGAATGAATGAATGAATAAAATTTTTATTGGCCAAGTGTGGTTAGACACACAAGGAATTTGTCTTGGTGCATATGCTGTCAGTGTACATAAAAGGAAAAGATACATTCGTCAAAAATTGTAAGTCTCATATGGTTACTGTATAAAGTAAGGGTGTCAAACTCGCATTGTCATGGCACATCATGTGACATATCGTGACTTTTCCCCCCTTCGCTAAACTGGGCATGGGTGTGGCCAGCACATGACACATCCTGCCTGTAGGCCACGAGTTTGACAGCCCTGGTATAAAGGCTCTCATATCACGAACCAGATTGGTACAGTACTTAAGGCATCAGATTAGAAACCAGGAGATCACAAGTTCACCTTGGGCACAAAGTCAGCTCTAGGAAGGAAGCAATGACAATCCACTTCCGAAAAAGCTTGCCAAGCAATTAGTCAATGCAGTTGCCAGGAGTCAAATCTGTTTCACAGGGACAGACCTATAAGCTGTCTATCTAAGAGCAGATGAATTGTGATCTGCTGATGCCTATTATTTCCAGTTCTCCTTTGTCAATGACAGATCACTTACGGGATTGACCTGAGCCACTAACCACTGCTAGGACATGACAATGGGGGAGTTTCCTCCTGGAATATAGCAGTGACAAGGCTGCTTTAAAGGACTGTTCCAGTGCAGCCATTCCTTGCCAACCAGCCAGTTGTATTAAGACATTCCAAGAGATGAAATGAGTAAAGAGGTGTCTAGAGTGATTTTGGTAGAAAATGAGGAACAATTGTAGCAGGAGAGGTTGAGCCCTTAAGCACTCTAGTACAGGATAACCTGGGGCTTGTGTTTCTCTTGCATTTTATTTAACATGAAGTCTCAGGATAAGTCTGGGAAAAGGCATCAATAAGTAGATGACACTCAGTTACATATACATCCACCCTGGGCAAGTAAGAGATATAATGGAAATTCTCAGTGCCCCGAGAATGTCATGTTCAGATGGGGAGCAGCAAGAGCACACAGACGAAGCGAGATAGAGTGGCTATTCAAAACCCACCAACTCCAGGATTTTATCAACATTGAGTCTGGATGGGTTTGTGCTTCCCCTGAAATAGCACATTTGAAATTCTGGGATCCCAGCTCTTTGGCTGAAGAGCACAGCCAGGAAAGCCTTGTTCAGCTTCAGATGGTGCTTCAATTGAGGCCTTTTCTGGAATATAGGCCTGATGATAGTCACTCATGACCCTATCATCTCTTGATAGGTTATTGTAATTTGCTTCACATTACTTTGCTCTTTACAACTACCTGGAGGCTTCAGCTGGCACAACATATGGCTGTTTGTATGCCTATTGGCCATATACTTGACTGCCTTGAGACCACTGCTTTGGGAACTGAATTTGTTTCTGAGTGCAATTAAATATATTGCTTGTTACATACAAAGCCCTAGAACACGTGGAATATCTGTATTTTTGAGATTGTCTATTCCAGGTAGAATCTGCCAAGTGATAGAAACAAAGAATGCCTATTGAAGTGTGTCAAGAGGAGATTCAGAAGCAGGCATTTGTGTGGGGTGAGGGGATCTCCATTCACATGAAACAACTTTTTCTTGGAGGCAAAAAACGATTTTTCCCTTTTGGTATTCTGAAGGCTTACAAAAACCTGATAGTTCCCATAGTCCTTGGGGATCATATTGTTTAAAACTACAAAACACAAATAAAAGTTGATGGATATGCTAATGGCATTATTTATAAGTATTGTGTGCAAGGAATATTATTATGCTTTAGAACAGGCTTGTCCAACCTTTCACCTTCCCTGGGCCACATTAGAAGATGAAAATTTGGTTTGGGCCGCACATAAAATAAAATAACAGTAACGATACCTGATCATCCAAAAAAATCATAGAAAACATAGTTAACATATTAAATTTATTTGGAAATGAAGTTAGTTTTATTTTTTGAGATTTCAGAAGCCATGCTGGAATGTAAAAATAAAGGACTTTTAGAAAGCTTGGTTTAATAATCAATGTGATTACTATGTGCATTATGCTACAGATTTCCCTTTCAAATTAATGGGAAGTGGAATGCAATTGGATTTTGATGCAGAATTCCACAGCCAATTTTGTGTCAAAATCCGTTGTGTGAACCCAGCCTTAGTCTCCTGACTACCAGAAAGTGGCACAGGCCGCAAGATGGCGGAGCTAATATAAGATGGCAGAGCTAATATAATGGATGGGGCGCAGGGTTGCCAGATCGCAGTTTGGCTCTGCGGCCAAACTCAAGCCAAAATACGGCCAAAATCGGCCAAATTATTTTTTATCACGGCCAAATTTTTTTCATAAGATATCATAAAAAATAGTCAACCAGGGAGAAAGGAACGCGGGGGGAGGGGGGAGAAAGCTTGCCCGCGGTGGTGGCAGCAGCGGTGGCGGCAACAGCAGGAGGTGGCGGAGCGGGACTCTTGGGCTGCGGCTGCCTCGGCACGAGGAGCGCTCTGACGGCGCCCGCCTTTTCTGTTGCTGCTTGGCGTGGCGCCGCCGGCACAAGGGCGCCTGCCGCCCGCCTTTCTGTTGCTGCTTGGCGTGGCGCGCCTGCCCCGCCTCCTCCTCCTCCTCCTCCTCGCTGGCTCGTCCTTTTGCACGAAGGTTGGGGTGGGCACTGGGCCACATTACGAGCCGACCTGGGCCGCATGCGGCCCGTGGGCCGCGGGTTGGACAAGCCTGCTTTAGAATATCAATATTATTAAGCGTATACTTTTATGTAGACCTCATAGAGTCAACTGCAATTCATGTATTATAAATAAATACATTTTTAAGTCTAGTTTATTAGTCATCTGACTTTGTGCCTGATGTCATCTAAGCTGTATGTTTTTCTTCCCTTTGTGATCAGAGTGGAATTTGTAGTGAGCTATATGTTACCCAGAATGGCCCTAGAAGCTCTTGAGAGATTTCAAAACATTTGCCAAGAATCTAATTGATGCCATATCAAATCTCCCCTTATTTGGATAGATATCTTTGCTAACTTGAGATGGAGGCTACAGAACAAAGCCAAGCATATATACTCCATCTATTTTCCCTGCAAGCAAATATAGACCAGAAGTTCACATATAGCTCACTTTCTTAACAAGCTGGATCCAACCTTCAAGCTTTGAAGCATCTAACCTTTGATTGAAATCTGTGCTCAAATCAATTGCAAGAAAAATCAGCAAATTAGTCAGTTCAATTCTAGGTAAAAACAGTGAATTAGTCAAATACCTGGTAGTATTGGCTTGAGAGCAGTAGACTTGTAGAAGTCAATATTTCCACACAGGTTTATATGATTTTATTGTATGCCTTTAGAAATGAAACATCTGAAAATATGACATGTTACTAATACTCAGCAATTTATTCAGATATGGGAAGGCAGGATTATACATCCCGAGCCCTCTATCATTAAAATAATGTTCAATGAGACAGAAGGTGAAAGATGTTGAGAGTTGTACTCCATAAACTTTCTTCATTGCCTTGGTACATATAAGTTTCCCTAACTTGCTTTGCTGTGAAAAGATTATGTTTCCACAAAGTAGAACATTAAGAAATTATATCAGCCAAATGCTGAAGAGGGAATCAAACTCGACGGTGATGGATATTATACTGCTGTGTCCTTAGTCAATAAACAAAGATGTATTTATTATAAATTACTGAACAGACCAAAGTGTCATCTAATCCGGCATCTCCAAAATAGCTACTAAAAAGGTCCTTTGAAGCTCATAAAGGATGAAGACAGTATTGACTCTTTACAAACCCTCCTCACTTTCCCTGATCCTGGTTCTTCCATATATATGCCAGAGGGGTATTTATGAATTTATCTAATTCTAGATATTTAAAACAATACAGAGCACTGTATGTTTGATAGAAGGTCTTCCAAATTAATTACATGTGTTATGATGTATTTTCACAAAATACATGTTATAATCTATTTAAAACCTCTGTTTCATCAGATAATGTAGAATTCTAATGTTATAAGGAAGTGGGAAGGTGTTCCCTCTGGTGTTCCCTTTTTTTAATGAATTATAACATTTGCATGTCTCAGTCAGGTCCTCCTGCCTCCTTACAGCATAATCTATTCTGAAATATGTCCCACTGAATTCATGTTCAGCCCACACAAGTGTGTGAGCCCACGCAAGTGTGTGAGCGCCAGCCCACCACTCATACAAGTCGAGCTATGTGCATACGCATATGTCCACTACAGGGCTTCAGAACCGGGTTGTGCAAGCGGCTGGTTGACGAACAGGCACACGCAACTGGATATACACAAGCATAAGGTCCGCTGCGTGTGCAAGTTGAGCTGTGCACGTACATGTCGACCTGCCTCTTGTGCAAGTTGAGTTGTGTGCGCCTGTTTTTCCAACCAGCCACTTGCACAGGCCGGTTCTGAACAGGCCATGGCCCTGTAGTGCACCATGGCTGGAGTTGGGGACCCCTGGCCTAAGTAATTTTTGAATTCCATTTAATGACAGCAGTATTATGCTTATTCATTTGGAAGTGTATCCTCCTGAATTAAACTGCATAAGAAAACACTGTAACTATCTAGGTATTATTAGGGACTGTGGACAGTCACAAAATGCATTCACACAACATTATAAATTAACTATGTATAGTTCCTTTCCAGCAGATGCATAACATAATCAAATCAACATCTGTTATAAATATGTAGAATCACCCTGTCTGAGCTGGGTTTGACCATCAGATGGCAAGAAAGCATTTTTATATATTTTTGCTCTTTGTTTATTGGACATTGGATTTTTGAGCCCAGACAGGCATAAGTTACAGGCTGGAATGAACAAAATGATAAGCCTCAAAGGTTGGTTAAAAAAAATTGCATACATTTAAAGAGGGATGAAGTAATTTTGGTAAAATGAAAATGTTCATGCCAATTAATTGCACTTAGCAGATGGTAAGTTCAGCCTGAAAGTCATCGTAACTATGTCATAAATTTATTCTGTGCTGTTAAAATAAAATTCATCTTCACAAAAATCATGCTTGGATTTAGTTATAGTATCAATTACTTTGTACTCAGTGTTCCCTGGTTTCTTTGTGCCACATAATAGTTTC
The DNA here is from genome assembly GCF_049901735.1 of Notechis scutatus. Lineage (NCBI taxonomy): Eukaryota > Metazoa > Chordata > Lepidosauria > Squamata > Elapidae > Notechis > Notechis scutatus. The sequence continues at coordinate 24,196,186 of NC_142013.1, read as the reverse complement.
TGTATTTCCATTTGAGTAGGCTATGGATCCTTTCAAAGATATTTATACAATCATTATTTAAAAATAGGATCATTCTTTTTATACTCTTATAAAAATAACCAGCTTTGTTGTTTTTAAGTAGCCTATCATATTTTCTAAGCAACTAAAAAAAAGAATATCAAGTAAATACCTTGTAATGTCTTACATTTTACATTTATTTGACATTCTATAGAAGCAACATGCAATTAAAATTTTAAAATATCTGAATGGATGTTACTACCACATTATTCATAGGTGGAGGCTTCTGTGCGTAAAAAGAGAAAATCCTTGGATTAGTATTTGAACGTATAGTATAGTCATCGACCACAAATAATACAGTACATTCTCAGACATTTTTCTATTTTTTTCAAACATATTTAATTTATTTATTTTAAAATGCAGTTGCCCAGTTCGTTTTCAGTGACCCTGGGCAGCTTACAAAGATAAATGAAGCTGCTTTCATAAAATTGTATTGAGATTTCATTTTCTGCTTTTCATTTTCTCATTGTTCCTTTTTTCCTACTGGAAGAAGACTGGTGATACAATAACATTTGACTGACATTGGTAGGAGGTATCAATCAGAAATCAGACTAATATTGTCTACTCTGATTAGCTATAGCTTCCTGGATCCACTTATTTGGAGGTGCCAAAAACTGAAATTCTTTGCAAGGTATATTACTATCATTGAGCTCTGGCCTTTCCTGTAAATAAGTTTGCTATTACAAAATTGGAATTTTGCAATTTCTGTTATGAAAGTGTTATAAGAGCACATCTGTTTACGGAAACAGGAAATTGAATGTCTGCTGATCACCAAAGGTCAAAATGAGTCATTTCTTCTATTCAAATTATATTGGCTACATTAACAGATGGACTTGTAAAAGACCATCCTAAAGAGATAAGATATTTATTCAGCATTACATGTAAATAATTTCTGCAACCTTGAATAAATCAGGTTGCTATAAAACATTTTTTCTGTATTATGATGTTATAAACAAGTACATAAATTCTAGAAAAGGAGACGGATACAGTATTTTTCATCTGAGCCCAAGAAAATATTTGAGCAAGAAAATACATTAAGTACAGCCACTTATTTATTAGATCTCTTTTTATGGTAGCTAATGTTACATTATTTGATAATTTGGGATTATTATGTCTTTTATCATAATATATTCTAGTTTCCTTCAGGTTATCATAGCTGAGATAAACAGCACGGTACTAAGTCTCATCCCTGTTTGTGTATTTGGTGAAACTTCAGTAAGGTACCATTCCTGAATTCCAGAATTGATCATGAGGAAAGATTGATGCACGCATAAAAATATCATTATTAAATAATTCATTGACCTCTTCCAATCTACATATATCCACAGCTACTGTATATGATTAAGGAGCAAGCCTTAAACTTACTTGCACAGATGATGTTACCTAGTTGGGTAATGAAACATTTGCAAATAAAAACCCAGCTCAGGAAGCATGAAGGACTCCACAGTTTGACCCTGAGCTACATATTGTATATTCTCTTCTGTTAGTACCTCATCCTATATATAGAAGATAGAGCCGGCTATATCCATTAGTTAGCTAACAACCAATTTCATGTTTTTGCAGGCTCACAAGTAAACAAATTACCCTGGAATATAACATAAATTGTCACTCGTAATTTTTTTTTAGATTATTGTGTATTGTCAGAGCTTTCATCATTGGCTTCAAACATTTGCTATGTTATAATTTGTTTAATCATGTTTTGGGATGAAGCATAGTAGTTGATTGTCTCACATACACTAAGTTATAAATTATGCTTCACTGAATAACTCATAATTGATTGTTATATAAAATAAGTTATAAATTATAGTTTACAAACCACAGTACCTGAGTATGCTCTATAACTTGAACCAAAACCCAATAGCCAGTTTATATTGTTATGGCCACGTTATATCAGTAATATTAGATTTTGCACTATATTGACTCAAAGGTTTGATGTAAATACTTTGTGAAATGCTCATATTGCTCAAACAGACTTTCTGACCTACATTGCTCACTGAAATATCTTCAGTTAATAAAAACCTATAAAATAATCACATCATTTCTAATTAAAATCATTTTACATGTTCAAAGTGTTTGCTATTGAACAAACAGGATTTTAAATGAATATTTCAATGTAATTTTGGCTACAATTTGTACACCAACCTTCTACAACCTGATGTTTTTAGAATACTGATTACAGTTTCAAAATATGATTAACACATCTGGGCTGGGGGGAAAAACAGATTTCTACTATATGGCAGCAAAAAAGATCCATAAAACTGTAACTATTTGCTACCATCTAGTGGTCATCCAATTTTTTGCAGTCAAGATACAATAGCACAAATTAAAGCTTTGGGAACTGTGGTACAATGTAGTCAATGAATCCCAGCTGAATAAAACTTCCATAGTTATTTAGAACAATGATCATGTCAGGAGAAAAGTCAACACACATTTGTGTGAAATCTGCATATAAATATAAAGTTTAAAATAATGTTCAAATTTAATTAGAAAAGCAATGATCTTTATAAGTAAAGAATGTGTTTGGTTACCTCGGAGTATAATCAGCTCCAACTCAGAAAAACAAGAAACATGTTGAATTCATTTTTAAAAATTGATGTGCTTCTATGGCAGACTTTTTCCTCTGCTATGGACAACATCTGCTTATCTCCCCTCCCCAGGGGTGGGATTCAAATTTTTTTAACACCTGGTTCTGTGGGCGTGGCTAGGTGGGTGTGGCTAGGTGGGCATGGCCATGTGACTGGGTGGGCGTGCCTCTGTTTTTTTGCAGCCCCCCCCCATTTTGGGGCCTTTTGGGCCTCAGGGAAGCCTCCTGGGGGGGACATTTTTGCTCCCAGAAGGCATCCCTGGGGCTCAGGAAGGAGAAAAAAAAGAGGATGGAGGGGCCGCGCAGCCCCCTCCCATGCTCCATTTTGGGGCCTTCTGGGCCTCAGGGAAGCTTTTTGGGGGGTGTTTTTGCTCTCAGGAAGCAAATCATAGGAACAGCTGATCATAGGAACAGCTGATTGTCGAGAGAGAGAAAAACAAGAAATACCTTAAGCAGTGACTGAGCAGAGGAGAACACAGTCAGCGATGTCGGGCATGTGCACTAAGGACTGACTGGGCGGGCAAAGGAGGGGTTGGTGGAGAGGGATGGGGTCAGCCAGAAGCATGATTTGCTGGTTCTCTGAACTGTGCAAAATCATAACAACTGGTTCTATAGAACTGGTCCGTACTGGTAGAATCCCATCCCTGCCCCTCCCCCTCCCGAATCTAGATATTGTATATTGTTAACCTGTTGCATTCTGATCATTCTCTGTATCTTATTTTGGGTTGTGAAAATTGAATTGTGGATTTTCCATTCAGTCGAAGTGCAACATGTTTGGGTGAGTATTGGTTAATTTCTTCATCTGATTTGCATTTGTGGATTAAATTTGCTCTTTGGCTCTGCATATTTATAAACAAACAACCTACTCTCTAATAAACAATTTGGTTTCAGGAAAAAACTATCCTGTAATCTGTAACTCTTACACTGCAAAAACATATGGACTACACAACTCGATCAGGGCAAAGCAATAGACGCAATCTACATAGACTTCTTTAAAGTCTTTGATTTAGTGGTACATGACAAACTACTCCTAAAACTAAAATCTTACGGTATCTCTGGACACCTGCATAACTGGATAGAAGCATTCCTGTCAAACAGACAACAAATGGTCAAAATTGGGAGCGTCCTATCAAATTCTGTACCTGTCAACAATGGTGTCCCCCAAGGCAGTGTTCTAGGACCAACTCTTTTCATACTCTACATAAATCACCTCTGTGATCATATCAAGAGCAACTGTGTTCTCTTCATTGATGATGTAAAGCTATTCAACACCACAGACAATACTGCTACTTTGACTATGTATCAGAATGGTCAAACAAATGGCAACTTCAAATCTCAACAAATAAATGCTCTGTCTTACATATTGGCAAAAAAATAATCAGAAAATAAAATACAGGCTGAATAGTCAAGACCTTGTTGATGATCCAAACTCTGTCAAGGATCTTGGAGTACTCATCTCTAATGACCTAAGTGCTAGAGCCCACTGTAACTACATAGCCAAAAAGGCATTAAGAGTTGTTAACCTAATCTTACGTAGCTTTTTCTCTGGTAATATTACACTACTAACTAGAGCATACAGAACGTTTGCTAGACCAATACTCGAATACAGCTCATCACTCTGGAACCCACATTACGTATCTGATATTAACACAGTTGAGAAAGTCCAGAAATATTTCACAAGAGTTCTCCACTCCTCTACTCATTGTAGAATACCTTATGCCACCAGACTCAAAATTCTAGACCTAGAAAACCTACAACTACGCCGCCTTCAGTCCGATCTAAGTATAGTATATAAAATCATACATTACAATGTCCTACCTGTCAATGAATACTATGTTTACTTGTCTATTGAAATGCTACTGTACCATATTGCTATTTACAAAGTTATGACACTTTTATATTTCACATTCTTGTAAAAATTTTATGACAACAGGACTATAGAAGTATCATTCATAGTGGCAGAGCCTGACTTGAGAAGAAATCTATCCATCATGAAAACTACTGAAAAATAAGTTATTGCTCTTATGTATCTTTACTCCTTTGAAAATTTTAAATGACTTACCCTCCTCCACCAGTAATGTAACTGTAGCCTCCGGTTCCTAAACCATAGCCATAGCGTTCCCGAGAACCACTGGCTCACTTGAGTCATAGCAACTGAGTAATTTCTGGAGCCTAGAGATGCTAGAACAAAAATCACATAGTGAAATATCATCTAATACAGGGGTCCCCAAACTTGGCAACTTTAAGACTTGAACTTCAACTTGTGGAGTTGAAGTCCACAAGTCTTAAAGTTGCCAAGTTTGGATACCTCTGATCTAATATATTTAATTACTTTTTAAAAATCCCAAACCCTGAAACTATCAGCTTAAGCAAGCACATGTACATTGCTGAAATGGAATATTTAAGAGAATGCCTTTTGAATATTTAAAACATTTTCAGTAGTTACTTTAAAAAAACCTCTTTGCTTCTAAAAATCTATATAATCACCAAATATTACTATAAAAAGAATAAGCTTTTCTGTCATACTTTTTGAGTCTTTTCTTCAATGTAAAGGCCTATAACCTTGTTCCTCCTAATTTTAATATTCTAAAACAAAAGTTATTTTTATAAAACTTTTGTATCAGGCTGCATCATTTAACTTATTTCTACAATTACAACCCCCACCAAGAAAAACGACAAAATTCAGGGTTGATGTCTGCAGCAAATTATGATGGTGAGGATACTGTGTGCTGAACCGTGATTGTAATAAAGAATTGTTTATTGATGATTTCACAATCACAACCCTTATGTGGCCTGTCACCAGAGGCAAGTACTTGAATTGTAATATTTCCATTGTAAATTCATGATACACATTTCAACATTGTCCCCTTTCACAGAGGACTACATCCAAATCTTGGTTATCTAATTACAGAATAAAGATTTTTCAACACTGATCACCCATATCTACAAGTTATAATCACAAAATTAGGGAGCTCCCATATGGTATTTCACAATAATCTTTGGCTTTGTTGGCAGCTTTCATTCACTTCTGGATGTGGTCATTCTCCTCCTGAGAGGCAGGCCTATGGACCCTGGGTTCCTCCTGAACATATAATTCATCTGGAGCAACGGTTGGAGTCCCGTGTCAGTTTTGGTTGGTCTGCCAAATGCAACACTTCTTAAAGCAGAAGGCTTTAGTGACTGTTACTCCAGCTTTTATTATTTCAGGGTGGGAGTATTGTGATGAGTGCCACCTACGGCTGTCTATAAAAACAAACTGACACTCTTGTTACTACAAAATGCTGTGGGCCAAATTCACACATTTCAACAGTTTTGTTTCCGGGTTCAATTCAAGTTTCAAGATGCTGATATTAATTTAGAACGGAGAGCATTTTTATCCTGCTTCACCCATAGTTAGAATTGTTTTTATTTATTATTGTGATTTAAAAAAAATATTTTTGTATCCTATATTGGTTATTTTATTTATTGTTGTGCACAGCCCAGAATTGCCTTTGGTGAAGTGGATATCTATATAAATTTGATTAATAAATACATAAAATAGAAGTTGTATATTGTTTAGTACCAGATTTTCTATGGGATTGTCTCCTTTGAAAAGGAATCTGCCTATCCTGTTTCACCCACTTGGATAGGGAAGCTACAAGTGTCTGCGCTTGGATGGAGAGAAACACAAAGCAGACACAGAACCGCTTCACAAGGGCATGGCACAACATAGGAGATCAAACCCTGCAAGACAAGATTCAGTGGTCCATCTGCATTGAAAGTCACTCTTCTGAAGACAGCAGAGTCCACATTTTGGATAGAGAGGATCACTGGTTTGAAAAGAGGTTAACTGAGCAGCCCTCTCTCAACAGAGGGGAGGGATAAGATACTAGAGCCCACTGTAACTACATAGCCAAAAAGGGTATTAAGAGTTGTTAACCTAATCCTGCATAGCTTTTTCTCCAGTAATATCACACTACTAATTAGAGCACAAAATAATTTGCTAGACCAATACTTGAATACAGCTCATCAGTCTGGAACCCGCATTACGTATCTGATATTAATACAGTGAGAAAGTCCAGAAATATTTCACAAGTAGAGTTCTCCACCCTCTACTCGTTGCAGAATACCTTATGCCACCAGACTTGAAATTCTAAACCTAGAAAACTTAGAACTAAGACGCCTTTGGTTCCATCTAAGTATAGTATATAAAATCATACATTACAATGTCCTACCTGTCAATGAATACTTCAGCTTCAACCATAACAACACAAGAGCAAACAATAGATACAAACTCAAGATTAACTGCACCAAACTTGATTGCAGGAAATACGACTTCAGCAACAGAGTGGTCAATGTCTGGAATACTCTACCTCAGGGATCCCCAACCTTTTCGACGCCGCGCCCGGTTCCGGCGTCAGCTGGGCGCCGCCATCTTTTTTGACGAAAATCACTTCCGGTGACGTCATCGAAGTGATTTTTCGTCAAAATGCGGCGCTTAGCGCTTGGTGAGCTTTTTCGGCAGAAATGGCTTTCTACCCGAAAAGCTCACCAGCGCTGGCGCCGCCATCTTTTGACGAAAAATTGCTTTTTTACCAAAAAAGATGGTGGCGCCAGCAACCAGCGGCCCGGTAGTTGTTCCGTGCCCGGCACCGTCCGCGGACCGGCGGTTGGGGACCCCTGCTCTACCTGACTGTGGTTTCTTCCCAAACCCCAAAACTTTAACCTTAGACCTCACCCTTTCCTGAGAGGTCTGTAGGGGCGTGCAAAAGCGCACCAATGTGCCTACTGTCACTATCCTATTGTTTCTTTTATTTTTTTATTTTTCGTATATGTATCCATGTATTCATAGCTAAGTTTTTACTTATACCTATTATCTTGTAAGCAATTGACAAAAATAAAATAAAAAAATAAAATAAAATAAAATAAATATAAAATAAAATAAAATAATAAAATAATAATAAAATAAAATAAAATAAAATAAAATAAAATAAAATAATAAAATAATAAAATAAAATAAAATAATAAAATAAAATAAATATAAAATAAAATAAAATAAAATAAAATAAAATGAAATGAAATGAAATGAAATAATAAAATAAAATAAGATAAAATAATAAAATAAAATAAAATAAAATAATAAAATAAAATAAAATAATAAAATAAAATAAAATAAAATAAAATAAAATAAAATAATAAAATAAAATAAAATAAAATAAAATAAAATAATAAAATAAAATAAAATAAAATAAAATAAAATAATAAAATAAAATAAAATAAAATAATAATAAAATAAAATAATAAAATAAAATAATAATAAAATAAAATAATAAAATAAAATAAAATAAAATAAAATAAATATTGGCCAAAATGTGTGAAATGTGATGGGCCATGTAAAGACCCAAGAATGGATGAGAAGATAGTTGTTTGATGAGTTTCATATATATATCAGGTAGTAGCAATTGGGAATGTGTGGAAGAGGGAGCCATCTTCGGTATACGTGCCTTTAGTATTTTTTCTTTACAGTGCAGAAGACATATCATATAAATAGAATGTAGACAAAAACAATATTGTACCCTAAATATCCTTTTTTGTTGCAAAATATGAGCCCAGGGATTGGAGTAACCATTCCTCTTGTAGTAATGCATGCCTGTGCTTAAACATTATACATGACTTCACTGATACCACTATATTAGCAAATACAAAACAGGTGGTGATATTCACAAATTATGATTGGAACCATTGTTGCCTAATAAATGTCATACTCCAAAAGTGCCTTCAAATATGTTTGGTAGAACTCTTTTTAAAGGCTTACAAGAAGTTAAAACTAACAAAATTGGGAAGTATAGGTATGCAGAACAGAGGATGCACAGATTTCTCTTAATCATTTGAAGACATTGAGAATTGTGTAAATATGTGAAAGAAACTTTACTGTATACTTGAATTAAAGAACACTTATGTTAAAGTGAAGTATATCTAGTGGTTTGGCCCTGTAAAGAGAATGAACGATGATTGAATTGCAAAACAAATAAAAGAAAGTAAAATGAATGGGTCAGGAAGAAGGAGAAGAATAGAAATCGCAGTCATGGTGTGTGTGAATTGGCCAGTTTAATGAATAAAAGTAAATAAACAAGATGTGGTTAGATGGAATTGATGATATGATTTAAAAAACATGAGGTGAGGAACTTAAGGAACAAAAGGCAATAGAGGAAACAATGGAGGGACCTGCTGGATATAAGGAAGCTTGTTGTGGCTATGAAACAATGGAGAGGCATAGGGAATGAACCTTTTGTACCCTAGAAAAGGGGTCCCCAACCCAATTCCTGGTCTGCAAACATGTACTGGTCCTCAGCCCATTGGGAACCGGTGCATGCAAACTGTGGGTGAGTACCCAAAGCTCCATTTGTGCAAGTGGTGGGCACTCACGCAAAGCCATCCTCCCCCACCCCCGCCACCGCTGCTGGTCTGTAGAGCCAGAAGGATTAGGGCCTAGAGGTTTTTTCTTTTTAAAAAAAAGATAAAAATCCTGTTATTATCTTTGACAATTTGGAAAGGTTTTCCATCCTACATATTCTTTTGATATGTCCATATCTTTCTAATTATAAAATGTTAAAAATGCCATCCACATTTGTGATAATGATAAAAATACAATATATTTTAATATATATATATATGAGTACTCTAAAAGAAGTTACCTGTGGTGTTGAACAGCTTTACATCATCAGCGAAAAGAACGCAGTTGCTCTTAATATGATCACAGAGGTCATTTATGTGGAGTAAGAAGAGAGTTGGTCCTAGAACACTGCCTTGGGGGACACCACTATTGACAGGTACAGAATTTGATAGGACACTCCCAATTTTGACCATTTGTTGTCTGTTTGACAGGAATGCTTCTATCCAGTTATGCAGTTGTCCAGAGATACTGTAAGATTTTAGTTTTAGGAGTAGTTTGTCGTGTACCACTGAATCAAAGGCTTTACAGAAGTCTATGTAGATTGCGTCTATTGCTTTGCCCTGATCGAGTTGTGTAGTCCATATGTTTTTGCAGTGTAAGAGTTGCAGATTACAGGATAGTTTTTTTCCTGAAACCAAATTGTTTATTGGAGAGTAGGTTGTTTGTCTCTAAGTGGAGGATAATGGATTGGTTAATAATTGATTCCATGACTTTACAGGTGATGCAGCATAAGGAGATTGGTCTGTAATTTTCAACTAGGCTGGGGTCTCCCTTTTGAAGATGGGGATGACCGTGGCTTGTGACCATAGGTTAGGCAAGGAGCTGGTCCTGAAAGATTTTTCAGAGATTATGCTTAGAGGTTCAGCTATGGCAATGTATATCTTTTTAAAGAAGTAGGCACATATTCCATCCGGTCCAATAGATAGAGATGGTTTTAGATTGCGTAGTGCTTTTTCAACATTATCTTCTGTAAAATCGATATGGATTAGATCATTGTAGTTGTCTGTGGTTTGGCTAGGAAATACTGGGCATGATCCATTGCTGTTTACAGATACTGAGCCAAAGAATGTGTTAAAGATGTTGGCTTTAATGGTGTTGTCGTTGCAGTCTTTACCATTAGGTCCTATCAGGGGTGGGGTGGACCTTGAGTCTTTTAGTTTGTTGTTTACAAAATTGTAAAAAGTGTGGGTGGAATTGGTGCATAGAAGGTTCTCCTCTTGTTTAATGTGATAATTGGTGCATTCAGTCTTTATCTGGTGGCATAAATTTTTGTATCGGCTTTTGAAATTGGCAATGTGACCAGATTTGTTTTTCCGCCAGAGTGATCTCTTTTTGGATTGAAGTTTCCTTATTGTTATGGGTAATCTGTTTTTTTGTTTTGTTTTGGGAGTTGTTGTTGGTACATATAGTTTGATGACTCTTTTGACTTCAAGTAAAACTATGTTGTAATGGTCTTCAACAGTATTGCATCCAGTGAATAGAGATTGCCAATCAAGGGATGAGAGATCATTGTCTATAAGATCACAGTTGCCTTTTTTGAAGTTATAATTGGGGATTACGTCATTGTGATGATTTTTGTGTGGGCGTATGTTGAGACAAAAGTCAATCATATTGTGGTGTTCTTTAGTTTGTATTCCGTAAATTAAATTCAAACTGTTGAAGAAGATGAGATCAAGGCAGTTGTTTAGTCTAGTGTTGTTGGTTACTAGTTGTTCCAGTCCCAGATTTGTAACAGCATTGTAGAAGGTTGCGTGTATGGGTTCAGTTGTACATTCATTTAGGGTCCAGTCAATATGAGGTAGATTGAAGTCACCAAGAAAGATAAAAGCATGTGGGCAGGATGCTGCCCATGTTAGTAGTGTATTTAGCTTGTTTACATGTTCGATGTCATAATCAGGTGCTCTGTAACATAGTAAGAATCGAAATGTGATATTTAAGGATAATTCACAGATGATGGTCTCAGGAAGAGCAAGCTCCTGGGTAACTTGGATGTTTTTTAGATGTAAGAACTTTTTATAGAAGATAGCAACACCACCTCCTCTACGAATTTCACGATCTGATCGGTAAACATGATAGTCTCTTACTGTGGTAATGGAGTCAGGGAGAGATGTGTTGAGCCATGTTTCACAGACAAATATGATGTCGAATTTAGCCATATTTAGTAAGAGGAAAAATTCAGGTATTTTATTCGCAAGGCTTCTTGCATTGAGTAGCTTGCATTTAAGGCCAGCAGTAGTTGGAATTGAGATAATTAGGGGCGGGCGTGCCTAGTCTTGGGTGATGGTGGATTGGTTGAGGTAGGGTTGTGGCTGAAGGTTAAAGCTGAGTTGCGGGTTGTGTGACTTACTTTTGATACAGTCAGCATGGTAGTCAATGTACAGGTCCTTCTCTCCATTGTCTAGATGTTTTTTGAGTTCAGTGCGGAGTACACGGGAGCGGGCACATTGCTGTATGGTTAGGTCAGGGCAACAACGGAGGTTCTTATGGTTGGTGTTGGTTTTGGTGAGTGAATTTATAGTGTAAATGAATTTACGTTTGCTTGATTCATTTTTGCAAATTACCCTGCAGAAGCGTGGGGCCACAGAGCCGTCTCTGTTTTTGAGCTCTCAGCCAATGCGGGAAATGTCAAGTATTTCATCAGGGACCAAGAATGGATGAGAAGATAGTTGTTTGATGAGTTTCATATATATATCAGGTAGTAGCAATTGGGAATGTGTGGAAGAGGGAGCCATCTTCGGTATACGTGCCTTTAGTATTTTTTCTTTACAGTGCAGAAGACATATCATATAAATAGAATGTAGACAAAAACAATATTGTACCCTAAATATCCTTTTTTGTTGCAAAATATGAGCCCAGGGATTGGAGTAACCATTCCTCTTGTAGGAATGCATGCCTGTGCTTAAACATTATACATGACTGCACTGATACCACTATATTAGCAAATACAAAACAGGTGGTGATATTCACAAATTATGATTGGAGCCATTGTTGCCTAATAAATGTCATACTCCAAAAGTGCCTTCAAATATGTTTGGTAGAACTCTTTTTAAAGGCTTACAAGAAGTGAAAACTAACAAAATTGGGAAGTATAGGTATGCAGAACAGAGGATGCACAGATTTCTGTTAATCATTCGAAGACATTGAGAATTGTGTAAATGTGTGAAAGAAACTTTACTGTATACTTGAATTAAAGAACACTTATGTTAAAGTGAAGTATATCTAGTGGTTTGGCCCTGTAAAGAGAATGAACAATGGTTGAATTGCAAAACAAATAAAAGAAAGTAAAATGAATGGGTCAGGAAGAAGGAGAAGAATAGAAATCGCAGTCATGGTGTGTGTGAGTTGGCCAGTTTAATGAATAAAAGTAAATAAACAAGATGTGGTTAGATGGAATTGATGATATGATTTAAAAAACATGAGGTGAGGAACTTAAGGAACAAAAGACAATAGAGGAGACAATGGAGGGACCTGCTGGATATAAGGAAGCTTGTCATGGCTATGAAACAATGGAGAGGCATGGGGAATGAACCTTTTGTACCCTAGAAAAGGGGTCCCCAACCCAATTCCTGGTCTGCAAACATGTACTGGTCCTCAGCCCATTGGGAACCGGTGCATGCAAACTGTGGGTGAGTACCCAAAGCTCCATTTGTGCAAGTGGTGGGCACTCACGCAAAGCCATCCTCCCCACCCCCGCCACCGCTGCTGGTCTGTAGAGCCAGAAGGATTAGGGCCTAGAGGTTTTTCTTTTTAAAAAAAAGATAAAAATCCTGTTATTATCTTTGACAATTTGGAAAGGTTTTCCATCCTACATATTCTTTTGATATGTCCATATCTTTCTAATTATAAATGTTAAAAATGCCATCCACATTTGTGATAATGATAAAAATACAATATATTTTAATATATATATTGAGTACTCTAAAAGAAGTTACCTGTGGTGTTGAACAGCTTTACATCATCAGCGAAAAGAACGCAGTTGCTCTTAATATGATCACAGAGGTCATTTATGTGGAGTAAGAAGAGAGTTGGTCCTAGAACACTGCCTTGGGGGACACCACTATTGACAGGTACAGAATTTGATAGGACACTCCCAATTTTGACCATTTGTTGTCTGTTTGACAGGAATGCTTCTCTCCAGTTATGCAGTTGTCCAGAGATACTGTAAGATTTTAGTTTTAGGAGTAGTTTGTTGTGTACCACTGAATCAAAGGGTTTACAGAAGTCTATGTAGATTGCGTCTATTGCTTTGCCCTGATCGAGTTGTGTAGTCCATATGTTTTTGCAGTGTAAGAGTTGCAGATTACAGGATAGTTTTTTTCCTGAAACCAAATTGTTTATTGGAGAGTAGGTTGTTTGTTTCTAAGTGGAGGATAATGGATTGGTTAATAATTGATTCCATGACTTTACAGGTGATGCAGCATAAGGAGATTGGTGTGTAATTTTCAACTAGGCTGGGGTCTCCCTTTTTGAAGATGGGGATGACCGTGGCTTGTGACCATAGGTTAGGCAAGGAGCTGGTCCTGAAAGATTTTTCAAAGATTATGCTTAGAGGTTCAGCTATGGCAATGTATATCTTTTTAAAGAAGTAGGCACATATTCCATCCGGTCCAATAGATAGAGATGGTTTTAGATTGCGTAGTGCTTTTTCAACATTATCTTCTGTAAAATCGATATGGATTAGATCATTGTAGTTGTCTGTGGTTTGGCTAGGAAATACTGGGCATGATCCATTGCTGTTTACAGATACTGAGCCAAAGAATGTGTTAAAGATGTTGGCTTTAATGGTGTTGTCGTTGCAGTCTTTACCATTAGGTCCTATCAGGGGTGGGGTGGACCTTGAGTCTTTTAGTTTGTTGTTTACAAAATTGTAAAAAGTGTGGGTGGAATTGGTGCATAGAAGGTTCTCCTCTTGTTTAATGTGATAATTGGTGCATTCAGTCTTTATCTGGTGGCATAAATTTTTGTATCGGCTTTTGAAATTGGCAATGTGACCAGATTTGTTTTTCCGCCAGAGTGATCTCTTTTTGGATTGAAGTTTCCTTATTGTTATGGGTAATCTGTTTTTTTGTTTTGTTTTGGGAGTTGTTGTTGGTACATATAGTTTGATGACTCTTTTGACTTCAAGTAAAACTATGTTGTAATGGTCTTCAACAGTATTGCATCCAGTGAATAGAGATTGCCAATCAAGGGATGAGAGATCATTGTCTATAAGATCACAGTTGCCTTTTTGAAGTTATAATTGGGGATTACGTCATTGTGATGATTTTTGTGTGGGCGTATGTTGAGACAAAAGTCAATCATATTGTGGTGTTCTTTAGTTTGTATTCAAATTAAATTCAAACTGTTGAAGAAGATGAGATCAAGGCAGTTGTTTAGTCTAGTGTTGTTGGTTACTAGTTGTTCCAGTCCCAGATTTGTAACAGCATTGTAGAAGGTTGCGTGTATGGGTTCAGTTGTACATTCATTTAGGGTCCAGTCAATATGAGGTAGATTGAAGTCACCAAGAAAGATAAAAGCATGTGGGCAGGATGCTGCCCATGTTAGTAGTGTATTTAGCTTGTTTACATGTTCGATGTCATAATCAGGTGCTCTGTAACATAGTAAGAATCGAAATGTGATATTTAAGGATAATTCACAGATGATGGTCTCAGGAAGAGCAAGCTCCTGGGTAACTTGGATGTTTTTTAGATGTAAGAACTTTTTATAGAAGATAGCAACACCACCTCCTCTACGAATTTCACGATCTGATCGGTAAACATGATAGTCTCTTACTGTGGTAATGGAGTCAGGGAGAGATGTGTTGAGCCATGTTTCACAGACAAATATGATGTCGAATTTAGCCATATTTAGTAAGAGGAAAAATTCAGGTATTTTATTCGCAAGGCTTCTTGCATTGAGTAGCTTGCATTTAAGGCCAGCAGTAGTTGGAATTGAGATAGTTAGGGGCGGGCGTGCCTAGTCTTGGGTGATGGTGGATTGGTTGAGGTAGGGTTGTGGCTGAAGGTTAAAGCTGAGTTGCGGGTTGTGTGACTTACTTTTGATACAGTCAGCATGGTAGTCAATGTACAGGTCCTTCTCTCCATTGTCTAGATGTTTTTTGAGTTCAGTGCGGAGTACACGGGAGCGGGCACATTGCTGTATGGTTAGGTCAGGGCAACAATGGAGGTTCTTATGGTTGGTGTTGGTTTTGGTGAGTGAATTTATAGTGTAAATGAATTTACGTTTGCTTGATTCATTTTTGCAAATTACCCTGCAGAAGCGTGGGGCCACAGAGCCGTCTCTGTTTTTGAGCTCTCAGCCAATGCAGGAAATGTCAAGTATTTCATCAGGGGAGATGGTTGATGCTTGATAATCACTGATGATGTTTCAGACAGTTGTGATGTCATCATTATCATTGATGTCCTCTAGACCAAATAAGATGGCGTTTGGACGTTTCCGTTCACGCTCAACAGCTTCTCTGATGAGGATTGGGATATAATTATTTGTCTGGCTTATGTTTTTTTGTGGATTGGGTTGTGGATTGGGTTGTGGTTGTTGGGTAGAGATGTGGTTTGTAGCTATTGGATGTTCAGGTTTTTGCGTTGTCTTTTTTTTCAAGGTTGGATAATCTTTCTTTTAAGGCGTCCAGGGATGCTACTATGGTGTCAAGGGGTGTTATTCGTGTTTCAATGGTATCAACTCTTTCCAACGGATCCAGTTTGGGTCTGCATGATTTGCAGAGATATGGAAACTCATTGGATGATTCTAGGAATTGAATCATTTGCTCGGGTAATCCCAAGCAGTCATGATGAGCGTATTTGTTACATAGAGAATTAAGTTGGGTTGATCAAATTATTACTTTAATGTGGATTTTGGAATCATGCATGTTACATGTACAGTGTCAAGGTCATGTGCTACATCTCATAAAAGGGCGCGCCTTTATTCTAAATGCTAAGACAATCTCCAGAGGGTTAACTGTCAAGCAAACATTGACAGCTATTACATCAAAGAACTATGCTTGCTACAGTTTTTACTTACTTAGAATCTTTCATGTATGAAGTATGCTCAACGAAAACCTGGAAAAATAACCTCCCCAAATATTGTCTAATCGTGCTGTAATCGCATGATGATAGAAAAGCAAATCAAAATAGTTTTTTATTAATCAGTCAGTAAATAAGGAGTTACATGAAAGATGCATTTCAAAAGGCATCCAGACATGTCCTCTATTAAGACATTGACATTCATCTTACTTTAAGAGCAAATGTGACAGGGTAGCTAGCAGCATGAACCAAGAAATCCTGGATTCATTTATCAGTCACAAATTCAGTAAATTGCTGTAGGTAAGCCATTGTTCCTTTTGGACTTAACCCATCTGTCAAATGTGGAAATATAGTATCAGTTTACCTTATAGGAATATTGAAATGTGTTTGAATATTAGTATTAGAATATTAGTATTCTACTACTGCTACTACTACTGCTGCCGCTACTACTACTGATGATGATGACAATAGTATAATAATATATAATATAATATAATATAATATAATATAATATAATATAATATAATATAATATAATATAATATAATATAATATAATAATAAAATCGCTGTACCAGGAGACACCAGAGTCTAAGAAAAAAACCTGGAAAAAAAATCACTAAATATTGCGACCTGGACATCGAAACTACGCAGTTATGGATGAAACATGTAACAGTGATAACCATTGTCATTGGGGCACTTAGTACCATGTCCAAGAATTTTACAAAACACATCAAGAAATTGCAGCTTCCTGCAATAACACCAGTGGAACTGCAAAAAACTGCGCTACTTGGAACATCATATATTTTAAGAAGATACTTGGTTGATTCCTAGGATGCTGGCAGCAACCCAGATCAACTATTAGCACCAGTCACTGGTAATTGTGATACATTTTTAAATGTTCAGTTAACTGAGTTTCATGTTTAATGAATAAAAGAGACAATAAAAATAATAGTAATAATCGAATATCAAGCCAACAGCCTTACAATGAACGTGTATGGGGTACCCAGATAAAGCAATTAAAAGTTGTGGACATTTAAAATGCTTTAGATGTGACAACAGAAAATGTTTTGGCACCTTAACGACAAAGACATTGGTTATCACCTACATATAGTTTTAAGAACTGGAACTCATTTTTTTTTCTGAAATAAAAGCTTATATCACCATATATGTGTTACTTCTCAAAGGTATTTAAAGTATGCAATATAATTATCTATGTATGTAGTTGCGTAGGTATTTATGTATAATACCTAAAAACATTGAGGCCTTTTTGGTTCATGTAATATATATGGGTTAAGGTATCATAAACCTCTTTCTGCTTCTAATGCACTTCACTATCACTCTGGAAATTGTAAATAATTTTACTTTGTTCGATAACCATTAGCAAATGCACTGATCAAGGAGCACAAACTACTGCACGCACTGCTGCATTTTGCACCAGTTGTTGCTTTTAGATGGTCTTCAAGGGCAGCCCTGTGAAAATAGTAATAACAATAGCACCCTATAGTGCTTTACAGCACTCTCTAAGTGGTTTGAAGAGTCAGCATATTACCCGCAATAGAGTCAGCATATTGCCGCCAACAATCTGAGTCCTCATTTTATCGACCTCGTAAGGATGGAAGTCTGAGTCAACCTTGAGCTAATCAGAATCGAACTTCTGGCTGTGGGCAGAGTCAGCCTGCAATACTGCATTCCATCCATTGTGACACCACAGCTCACTGTAGTAGTTCATTTGGATATAATGCACTGAATAAGGATAGATCTCTTAGATTAAACAGTAGTTATCACAATATCTTTGGTTGATATACCATACGATATTAAACACTGTTGATAATTGTAGCACATTAACTTCATCTTAAAAATAAGCTGAAATTCTTAGTTTTGGACACTTCATTAGGTAGAATTTAACTATTGTCAACTTGAAAAAATCTACTCAGTCTTGCTGGGCTTGTAAATTTCATATGTTCATACCTTTGGTCTTATTTTACTATTTTCCCCTGTTTTTCCTTTTTGATTGTATTATTAAATAACCAATACATAAATAACAGTTGGCCCCATTATAGTTTCTCCAGGGGAACCCACTGTTTGCATACGTTCATTTATTCCTACTCTCCGCTGGCATGCTGGACGAAAAACAATCAGATAAGTGTTATAGCGAAACATTCACTGTTGCTTAGAATTTAAAGTAATACATTTTTGCCAAGTAAAATTATGCAGAATGCATTTCTTGTTCCTCCTAGGTTTTTCAGTTTTTGTTTTTTAGTGCCAGGCAAACATTGTTCTCTCACTTGTATGAGCTATATACTATAGGGATAAGGGGGGAAATCAATTTAATTGAGACTCTAACATATGAATCCTTAGAGGAGTTTATTATAAACCTAGATGCCAGATGGAAATCTAGGATTTATGTTGGGTAACAATTTGAAAACATCAGGGCTTAACAGATGAGATGTATATCAATCTGTTTTGCTGGTTGTGGGTCAGAGAGCTGTCAAACAAATATTATTGCAAGAAAACCCTTTGCCAACCTACAGAATTCTTAATTATTTCTTGCTCCACTACCACAGCTACATCAACTAAATAAATGTTCTTGCGACAAGAAAACAGAACAACAGAAAAAAAGAAAGTAAAATGAATGGTAATTGTTTGTTCTTGCCAAAATGAGCCAGTAACAAGAAAGGGAAGCCTTAAGCAACTCAGAAGGAGGAGAAGGGGGAATCTTTTAAAACCTTAGTGACTAAATTCACTTAATAAGCACAGAACAGTTTGGGAAGGAAAATGAATAATAAGAGAAGTAAAAGAGAATGGAAGGAGAACAATGGAAAAGCGGAAATCTTGCAACAATGCAACATTGTATTGGTACTAATCCCATTTGTGTCAGCATATTTAATGCCCGTCGTTACTGTATTTGGGCCAATTCTGTAATTATTTGAAATGATGCAGAGGATCAAGCTGGTATTGGAAAAAAAAAGTGGGGGGTGGAATCTATATTCCACTGTTCTAGCAGATTTTATACAACTGGAAGAATATGATATACTTAACAGAGGTGGTATTCAGCAGGTTCTGACCAGTTCTGGAGAATTGGTAGCGGAAATTTTGAGTAGTTCGGAGAACTGGAAAATACCACCTTTGACTTGCCCCACCCCCATCTATTCTCTGCCTCTTCTTTTGTTGCTCTGAACAGGAGAACAGAGCTGGAAAGCAGGTTAGTGGGGTGGGGAGGGAATGGAGAGTTTACAGTATCGTTTCCCTGGAGTGGATGGGAATGGAGATTTTGCAGTAGCCTTCCCCTGCCATGCCCATCAATCCACGCCCAGCAAGCCACACCACAGTCACCAAGCCACGCCCACAGAACCAGTAGTAAAAAAAATTGAATCCCATATTAGCATTAATATATACAACGTACCAGATGAATAAAACAAGCACAGATCTTTGCCTTAATCGGTTGATAATCTATGGGGATATTACCCCATAAAAGCATTCATTTTGCAAATATGCATAGTGTGCAATGCATTATTTAGCCTTCACAAATACATGTTTCAATTTCTCCTTCTACTGATCTACCGTGTTCAGAAGTTCCCCTGGCTGAAACTTTCTCCTAAAGCACCATTATATTTTTTACTCATACAAGCACTTCTGGGCATTTCAGAAGGTTCCTTACTCAGTCCTCAGTACTTCCTAAGAATTGCCATAGAAGTGATATAGGCAAAAATGAATATTGTTTTAAAATCTAAAACTGAAATTAAGGGTGGGCAAATTTATTGGTTGGACTTTCTTAAACATTAACAGTGTAATGTTATATCTGTTTACTCAGAAATAACCTCTGCTGATTACAGTGAGCTAACATACAGGAGAATATGTACTGTATGCTTGCATTACCTAATTTCTGCATCTGCCTGTAAATTATCTTCACAAACACACACACACACACACACACACACACACACATCTTTCATGTCCATTTTTCTGAACTCACTGGACACCTTTTTGTACATAAACAGTTTTTGCAAATATACTTTTCATATCTAAATCTGTAACAAATACATTTTTGACGACTGAAATGCTTCAGAAAATTCTGAAAAGTGTACAATTTCCCTTCCAAGCATATTTGTTTATTGTACCATCACCTGAAGGTATCATTTTAATTTTATGTACAAACATTTACATATTTTCTCATTTAATAAATATAATCAAAGCTCATAAATATAAACAAAGCTACAGCAAAAATAATAAAAATGGTAAAATTAACATTTGTAGTTTTACTTTACAATAATTAAATAATAGAGCAGCTGGAATAATCAAAGGAAAAGAAGCTTTCAATTGCTGGTGGCCCTACCTTTTTTATGTTGGTAGCATTAAAAGAAAGCCTGAATCCATAACATAGTAAAATTAATACCACCAGGCTATGGCATAATGAATAGGACATGTCTAAGAACAAAGAACAGGCAGGCTTATATGGGAGTACAATTTTCCTTGAACAGTTTAGTATGATACAGGCCAAAAACGCTACTGTGAAAAAAGTGGAAAACTAGTCAGTAACTTCAGTAGATTTCAGAGGGATCATGGAGTCTAGTGGACAATCACTTAAATATGAGCCAGCAGCTGCTTAAAAAGCCAACACAGTCCTAGGCTGCATTAAAAAGGGGATGGAATCAAGATTACGCGAAGTGTTAATATCACTTTATAATGCCTTGGTAAGATATTATATTGCATCAAGTTTTGGTAAGACTGAATATTGCATCCACTTTTGATTACGATATGAAAAAGATGTTGAGCCCCTAGAAAGAGTTCAGAGAAGAGCAACAAAGATGATTAAGGGACTGGAGGCTAAAATATATGAAGAATGTTTGCAAGAATTGGGCATGTCTGGTTTAATGAAAAAAAGGAATAGAGATGACATGGTAGCAGTGTTCCAATATCTAAGGGGCTGCTACAAAGAAGAGGGGTTGAACCTATTCTCCAAAGCTCCTGAAGACAGGCAAGAAGCAATGGATGGAAACTAATCAAGGAGGGAAGCAACCTAGAACTAAGGAAAAAATTTCCTGACAGAACAAATAATGGAACAACTTGCTTCTAGAAGTTGTGGGTGATCCAACACCAGGGGCGGGATTCTACCGGTTCAGATCGGTTCTATAGAACCGGTTGTTATGATTCTGTGCAGTTCGGAGAACCAACAAATTTTTCCCCTGGCTGGCCCTGTCCCTCTCCTCCCATCCCTCTCCTCCTCGCCCAGTCAGTCCTTATTGCGCATGCCCCCCATGTTCTGTTTTTTCCTTCCTGAGCCCCAGGGAAACCTTCTGGGAGCAAAAAACCCCCTCTAGGAGGCTATACTGAGGCCCAGAAGGCCCCAAAACCAGGGGGAGTTGCTGCCAAAAAGAAGAAGAAGCCACACCCACCCAATCACATGGCCACTCCCACCTAGCCCCGCCCACAGAACCGGTTGTTACAAAATTTGAATCCCATCCCTGTCCAACACTGGAGTTTTTTAAGAAGTGATGGGAAAATCATTTGTCTGAAATAGTATAGGGTTTCCTGCTTGAGTAGAGGGCTGGACTAGAAGGACCCTTCCAACTCTGTTATTCAGTTATATATTGGTTCCATTTGTGGATTCAAGAATAGCGCTAAGTAAAGATGCCATATCAGCCCACAGTAACTGCAGCTTCCAAACTGCTCTGTGGGGAAAGGTGTCAACAGCACTCCCATTTTGGGGTATCAATCCTTGAAAGATTGTCCTTCTCCAGGGACTTTGTAGTTGTCATACTTGCCAAAATTGGAGATCAGTTGTTGCAGGTCTGACTTGGGGACAGAGACAGAAGCAGTTAAGAGACAACCAGTTCCATTTGAATGGGATTAGATTACAAAAAATTAAAAATAAATAAAGGGTTTTTTTTTTCATTGCAGCAACCCTCATGCTTTAAAGCTCTTGTTTCTATTTTTTAATCATTTCTTATCCTATATTCTATTTTGCTATGTTTACACGTTTATGGTCTATCCCTCTACATTCTATGGTTCTTGATTCTATCCTTCATTGCTATCCTGCCATCAACCAAAACTTATTATATGCAAATTAAGAAATATCTATAATCCACTAAACAAAAAAGAACCTGTTATTCAGCATTTCACTTGTGTTATTAAGGTTATTATGCGTTAAATGCTTAATTGATATTTTATGGATGAAGAAAGTTAGCATAATCCATTCTCAGAAAAGTAACTGCGCTAATCTGCTGCCACAAAAACCATTGTAGTATCTCAAAAGCTAACACGTGTTATGGCATGTAGTCCATTTCATCAAGTAATAAACTTAAAGAGTAGTTGAGCATGACTTTCCATATAAAGCAAGATATAGATATTGAAAAGAAAAATATGAAACCTCAATGCAGATAATATATGCCCATTTTTTTACTTTGTTCCAATCATGTCCAATTCTCGGAGAGTGCCTGGACAAGTCCATAATGCTCCATTAAAACTTTGCAAATACCTTCTTTCTCCTCATATATCATGTTTGAAAAATCCATTATCTCAGGTCCAGACACTCTTAAAGTCAATTACATGTGGAGCTGTTAACATAAAGTTATACAAACTTATTAAACGTTCAGTAGAAATGTACTGAACTTGTTTTCAATAAAAGAAAAAGACGAAATTGAATTCTAGACCACTCAATCTAAAATTAATACCAGAAAAATTCTATCATAAAATGAACAGCCTTGAGGTACTTTGAAAGAAATCCAGTGATTACTAATTGTCATTAATCTTGTAAAGGACAAGTGTGGTTAAAGAAATCTATTTCATTTTTTAAAATTCTTAATAGATTCAGGGAATGCAGTGGAAGCAACATATCTTGATTTCAGCAAAATATTTGATGGAGTGCAGCATGATACTCTAAATTGTTTTATTTGAATGATGTATTTATTAGATGTATTCACAGCTGGCTTGAAACCTAAACTCAAAAAATCCTCAACTGTTCCTCACGAAACTGGAAAGAGATTTTAAGGAGAAGGTAGGTCATGGGATTAAGTCCTGTATTTGATTGCTAACCTGCTTTCCTGCTCAAATTTTAGAAAAATCAAAATTTAACCTTAATAGGTTAGAGAGGTGGCTGAAAGTAACAGAAGGGAATTTATCAGAGATAAATGCAAAATATGCCTAATGTGAGGAATTAAGCATACTCATATTATAAGCAAAAGGGCATAGTAGTTATTTGTAGTACACAAAGTTCTTCTGGTTCCAGAGCTGAGTCCAATCTAGTCCTAACAAACAGTCAATTCACCTCTTCTGTGTCTTCTCATATCTAATATCTTCTCATATCGTCTCATATCTTCTCATATCTAAATGAAAAAAACACAGATCCATGGATTAGAATGAGGGATACAAATTGTATTAATCACATGATAAGTATGAACCAGCATAGTTATCTGCTTGTAGAAAGGGAAGTATCATTTTAGCTTGCATCAACAGAGTTATAGATTCCAAATCACGCAAAGGATTCTGTTCCTTTGTGAATTGTATTGGTCAGAACCACGGCAATTGCTGTCCAGTATAGTTTTAGAAAGATTTAGACAAACCAGAACCGGTAGAAAGAATGGTAGCCAATATGTTCAGTCCCTTGTGAAATCAGAGGAAATTACTGTAGATATGTTTAGCCTCCAGAAAAGTTGACTGAATGGGGGTAGGATAGCATGCTTTAAGTAAATGAGGGATTTCCATACTGAAGAATGTCTTGAGCCCTTTTCATTCATCTTAGAATGCGTTAGATAGAATAATGGTCTAAATATGGGAATATAGATGAAACTTCCTAATGGCAAGAGCAGTTTGAGTAGAAGATAGCTTTTAGCCCTATAAGACTAAGAAACCAATATATAGTATATACCCTGTTTCTCCAACAATATGGCCTCCCCCAATAGGAAGTCCCAGCATGTTTTATAGGCATGAAATGAAATTAAGCCCCTCCTCCCAAATTAAGGCCTATATTAAAATATGCGAAATGGTGGGGAATGGTGGGGGGGCTTGCCGTTAGGAAGTACTTTTGTTGCACACCCGGATATGGTGCTGCCTGCGTTGACCCCAATATGAAGTGCCCCCCCAACGCCGAGGTCAACATCCAAGCCATCGCTGCCCGCCTGCCCAAAGATGCAAGGGGGGGGGAATTAAGTCACCCCTGAAAAGACAGCCTAGCCATTTTTGGGGGGCTCAAAAAAAAAAAAAGACCCGGCCTTATTGTATGAGAAACACGGTAGATCTTTATTGTAACAGCTCTACTAACAGAATCTTGCAATTCTGAATGTGCTTCCCCCTCACTCACTTGATCTTATTGTGTGAACTAGGAAGGGCACTGTCTGAAATATTTTCTCAAGTTATTGTTTTGCAAGGAACTCTAGTCCCTCTTATCTGACAGTTGCCAAACTATAGCATTTCTTCCTTCTGTCCTTCAAGGCCATTCCTTATGTTTTTTATAATAGCACCAGTCAGGGGTACGTTACATACGATTCCTGCACTGAGCAGAAAGCAAGATTCAATGGTCCTTCCAGGTTTATGGTTCTATAAAGAGAAAAGAACAAGCCCCAAAACTGACATTAAATTCTCTCAATCACCAGCAATAGTTTGGCAGAGAACTGACCCTGCTGAAATAGTTGTCAATTAATTGTTCACTCAACTATGCAACATCCACATCTGTTGCCACAGCTTGATGGTTCATA
>NC_142013.1:22648902-22666402 GCF_049901735.1 Notechis scutatus | reverse complement strand
CAACCCTGAGCTACATAATATTCTCTACATACACATATCAGATAGGCGAGCCATTCTGGGTCTAAAGGAGGACACGTATAACACCCTTGCTCCATGAACTTCACTGGGTACCAGTTTGCTTCTGGATCCAATTCAAGGTGTTGGTTATCACCTATAAAGCCCTACATGGCATAGGGCCAGGTTACCTATAGAAGCAACTTGCCCACCTTTTGCCCCATCATATCAGCTCACCCATCTCACTCATTCAGGCAGGGAACGTATGCTACAGATCCCACCAGTCAAGGAATTTCATCTGCTGGGGGTCTAGGAAGAGAGTCTGCTCTGTAGCTGCCCCTGCATTGTGGCATATTCTGTCCCCTGGAGAGGAGGAAGGACCCCACTCTCTTGGCCTTCTGCAGAGGGGTGAAAACTTGGCTTGCAACCTTTTGTGGGAGGCACAGAGGACCACGAAACTATGGGGCTGGCTAGCCCAATGAAAGTCCCCTCCCTCCTTTAATAATGCATGTTAAGTGCCATCTTGGAATGTTACCTTTTTGAAATATATAAAGTCATTATTCTATTTTTTTTAAAAAAAATTAATCCTGACTTACTGTCAATGTTAATCTTTATGGGTTTTATTTATCGATTATATTATACTGTACACCACACAGAGCCTCTCTTTGATGGAGATGGACAGTTTAGAAATGTAATAAATAAACAAACAAACAAACATTGGAGCAAACTATTAAATGTAATAGTTATTAAATACAAGGAGGAATTTTTATCTGAAACCTTTTCAAAATTACCTGGACTTTTTTTCAGTCTGAGTTCAGGCCCGGGCACACCACTGAAACGGTGTTGGTTGCACTTCTTGATGGCCTTTGGAGGGCTCAGGATGGAGGTAGTGCAATTTTTCTGGACCTCTCCCCAGCCTTTGATCCCATATTGACCATGTTATCCTTCTGGATTGGCTGGGAATGGGAGGCACTGTGTTATTAGTGGTTCATTTTCTTCCTCCATGATTGCTTCCAATCAGTGTTGGTAGGAAAGGAGAGGTTGAACACTGGAGACCCTGAAATCTGGGGTGTCAAACCTCTCTCCCATCCTTTTTAAACATCTACATCAAACTCAATGTCTTGGGGGGGGGGGCAGATCCAGCCCATGGGGTGCTTAGATCTAGCCTGCAGAGCCACCCTCGAAACAACAAAGGACCGGCCCTGGTGCCTCTTCCAGCAAAAATGAGCTCCATTTTCGCTGGCAGAGGGTTGCAGGAGGCCGTTGCAGCCAAAAATGGAGCACAGGAGCCCATTTTCGCTGGCAGAGAGCTCAGACCACCACAGGCACCCCCAACATGAGTGACATCATGCTGGCCACACCCACCTCGGCCACAGCCATGCCCCCCCAGGTCAAACACAACCCTGATGCAGCCCTCAATGAAATCAAGTTTGACACCCCCCCGATCTACATGGAACCGCTAGGTGAGATCATCCATAAGTATCGGGTTTAGTATCATCACTATGCTGATTATACCCAATTATGTATCTCCACCCCTAGCCACACTAGTGATGTGGTGGTACTACTGGCCAACTGCTGGAAGCTGGAAGAGTTTGGATAGGGAGGAACCAGCTTTAACTCAAGGCAAAGTACCCTGTTTCTCCAACAATATGGCCTCCCCCAATAGGAAGTCCCAGCATGTTTTATAGGCATGAAATGAAATTAAGCCCCTCCCCCCAAATTAAGGCCTATATTAAAACATGCAAAATGGGGGGAATGGTGGGGGGGCTTGCCGTTAGGAAGAACTTTTGTTGCACACCCGGATATGGTGCTGCCTGCGTTGACCCCAATACGAAGTGCCCCACCAACGCCGAGGTCAACATCCAAGCCATCGCTGCCCGCCCGCCCAAAGATGCAAGGGGGGGGAATTAAGTCACCCCCGAAAAGACAGCCTAGCCATTTTTTCGGGGCTCAAAAAAAAAAAGACCCGGCCTTATTATATGAGAAACACGGTAGCTAAGTTTTTTAGCTCCCCAGGAAAGATGGTTTTTCTTGCCTCTGGATGGGGTGGTACTTCCTTGGGCTGAGCTGATATACATCCTCCTGGACTCGCATTTCCTGCTCAAGGAGCAGGTGGCAGCTGTGGCTTAGGGGGATTTCGCTCCAGATTCATCTAGTGGGCCAACTGAACTCTTTTCTCAACTAGGACACCTTGATCATGGTCACTCATGCCTTGGTCACCTCCTGTTTGGATTACTGTAATTACATGTTCCTGGGGCTGCCCTTGAATAAATGTCAACTAGTGCAACTAGAATGCAGCAGTGCATACATGAATGGGGAGCCCTAAGTTTGCCCTGTAACACCTCTGTAGCCCAAGCTGCACTGGTTTCTAGTTTTTTTTCCATTTGCAATTCAAGATGCTGATCATCACCTTTAAAGCCAGGCTATTTGCAGGGCCACCTTTCCTGAAGGACATCTTACTGGTCCTATCAGGTCAGATAGGATGGGCACACTACTGATTCCTTTCCCCAAATATAGTTCTCTAATGGGAGCTAGGAAGCCTGCCTTTTCTGTGGTAGCCCCTGTCCTATGTGACATCTTCCTCCCTGAAGTTGGCAGGTTTCCATCCCTGGAGCTTTCCTTAAAGCCTTAAAGGCCTTATTCTTTTGAGGCAGGGTCTCAAAATAGTCTCCTTGGGAACTTCTCAGCCTGTGTTTTCAAGAACTTTTATATTTATTTATTTATTTAATTAATTTACAGTACTTATTTAATAAATTGGTTGCAGTCCACGCTGATCCAGGACTCTAGGCCCAGAGTTGTCCACTGGAAGAGTTAAAAGACTAAATATGGCCGCCATCATCACCATGACATACACATTCTGCCCTTTCAGCCACAGCCTCCATCTTTATATTTTAAATACACACACACACAAACCCAGAGAGGGGTGGAGAGAGAGACAATGCTCCTGCCCTTTTTAAAAAATATGTTGCCATTATAGGAAAAAATTCACATGTGTGATGCTTGCTACTTATGCCACACATCAAATGAAAAAGGATATGCAATTATTGACATGAAATAATGTTATTATCTTGGATCTTTTTTCTCCCGCCCTCCCGCCCTCCTCACCCCCTCTCCTTTTCTTTCTTTCTTTCTTTTTCTTTTCTTTCTTTTTCTTTCTTTCTTTCTCTCTTTCTTTCTCTATCTTTCTCTTTTTCCTTTCTTTCTTTCTCTTTCTTTCTTTCTTTTCTTTTCTTTCTCATATTTCTACTCTGCTGTAATAAAATGAGCTAATAAAGCTAATAAAATGAGAAAGCTATCCAGAACAACTCTGTCTTAAAACTTCTGAAACGTTTACAAAGGAAGGAAATAGTTTGAGCTCAACTAGGAGGCTTTTCCATAGCAGCAACTCTTTGCTTCAGCCCCTCCCTTCACCCCCACCATGAACCATCCCAAAATATGGAACTGATCGCAGTTTCTCTCTGTTGGACTGAATTGCTAAGGTTGCTAAGGCTGGTACTGGTTGGAATAGGCAGCTCTGCAGATGGCCAAATGCCAGAATCCCAGGGACAGCCTTGTCTATGGGGGCATCCATGGGTGAGTGTGGGCGGGGGGGCGGGGGCGAGATGGCAGACCCAGCGTCACAATGCAAGCTTCATTTCTTTCACACATGCGTGTAACATTGATGCACACACAAGAGGGGTGGGATTTGCATCAGGATGTTATGCTTACCATCTTGCCTGTTTTCACTTCCCTCCCTTCATTATTGATACTGCTGACCATCAACTTTTGATAGCAAAGTCAAACAGTGGGAATACAATTTCCTGATTTTCAAAACAAAGGGGAAAAATCATGTTCATTTGATATACCCTCTGAAAAAGTTTTAAGCAGATTGCAAGATACTGTATGAAATAATTTTATTTTTTAATTTATGCTGCCCATCTCACCATTAAGCAATTCAACGTCCAAGGTTACAAGGAGGCTGAATATTGGTAAATATTTCCTTATAGTAAAATTTCCTTACAGTAGCAGTTCAACAGTGGAACCACTTATCCAACAAATGGTGGAATCTCCTTTATTGCATGTTTCCGAAGCAAAGGTAATATTTTCATATGTTGGGGGATGCTTTAATAGAGAAGTACGCTGATGAAAGGGTCTCTTCATCTCTAGGATTCTATGAAAAATCCCAATTTCCCTTCAAGATGCAGATAGAGACAAAGAAAAGATAAAAGCGAAACTTCTCTTGACTTGAACTTAACTCATGATGACTACCAGCTGACGGACATATGTATCTTGGGATTTTTGACAACAAAACAGAAGTAATTTTAAGTGTGTGCATAAGTGCATTGGTCAGCTTACAGTCCCTGTCACATTTTGATTTTCTTACTTTGTTCAAATTTGTAATTTTTGTTTGACAAATGCAATAAAAATAAAAATTGTCACTTCTAGCCTCCTAGAAATCTACCACTGGCCATTCATCCAGTTGGCTTTCATGCCTAAAGCAGGACTAGATTTCACCACCAACTCCTGATTTCTAGTCTGGTGTCCTAACCACTAGACCAAACTGGCTCTCATGATAGACCAGGCCAAGAAACAGACACCCAAGGGATTTCAGATAGGCTGGATTGTTGTAAGGTAGGACAGCAAAATCTTGAAAGCCTGCCTGCACCATTACATTCTTAACCAATTCAAGACCAAACTAATTTGAATTACTTTTTTACGCTACTTGGAGAAGTATTAACCGCTTATCCAAGTTGCTTCTGAATCATCTTTTCATGCCTTCCTCAAGATTATTTCTAAATTCCTCTGTACAGAGATGCAGCAGTGCTGTGCCTTTGATCTATTAGAATTGTCGAATTGTGCAATAGTGCTAGACTGTTCTGCCAGCAATACTTTCTTATCAATTTAGAGCAAAGCAAAGCGAAGCAAAGCAAAAAGCAAAGCAATGAAATGGGTGAAATCGCAAACATGCATTAGCTCTAGAATAGAATGCAGAGAAACACGGAAGTTGGCTTTTGTTTTTTAATGTGGGAGAGGTTTTTTTAATGGGAGAAAATTTCAGCCAATGTTGACTCCGGAGGACAAACCCCTGCAATTTTCTTGGCTGAGAGAGAGAATGGCTGGCTGAAGGTCATCTGGCTGGTTTAGTGCCCAAAGCAGAACTAGAACTCACTCTCTCCCAGTTTCTAGCATGATGTCTTAACCACTACACCAAACTGGTTCTCTAGAAGTTGGCATTGGATGCCTATATAAAATAGGAAAAATGAGAAATCCCCAAATAAAAGCCCACCCTGTTATTTCAGACCTTTTGGGACTTGGGTTGGCCTTCAAAATGTGACTCAGCTCAATTAGGACAGGATAAGGGAAGCTTAAGAGGCTTCTGGAAGGAACTTAAAGATGGTGGGCATCCAACACAGTCAGAGCACCCATTAAAAGATCGTCCATCATCAATGGGTAATTTAAGCATAGATATCGATAAGATGTGTGTATTCAAATTAAGGTAGGAGAATTGGATCTTGCAGACTGTCAAAAAGGATATTGTCTGTTTTTTAAACGCATCTTTTTTTTTCTCTTTCTCTTCCTTTGTTTCTTTCTTTCTTTTACATCTCTTCTTCTCTTTTCTTTCCAGTTTGTAAGACCGAGTGTTCTTTTTTTTGTTTTTTTCCCTTTTGTGTATGTAATGTCGATATGTTTTTAATTGTAAATTTAATAAAATTTATTTATAAAAAAAAAAGATCGTCCATCAGAAGCTGGAGAAGAATGTCAGCAGGCAGTTTAACACCTGGTAACATGGTCATTGAGTGAATATGGCTTTGCTTGACAGAAGGTTGCAAAAGGGGATCACCGCACTGCAACCATCATGAATAGGAACCAGACCTGTTAACACTTAGACCTGTTCTGTCCTAGTAAAGAAGCCACTAAATGTTGCTGTCCTAGCTGATTTATTGTGGGACCAGTGAAGGAGGTAAAGGTCTGCTGGATTTCTCTGGCTTTGTTTCCCATGCTCTGAGCATCACCTGGCAGTGGGAAAGACATCAGGAGTTTCTCCTCAGACTCCTCAAGTTTCTAGCTCCTGGCTATTCTTCTTGAATGAGTTATGAACCTTTTTTTAGGTACAGGTTGTTCTGACCCAGGCTTCCCCAAAAAGCACTAAGCAGACTCTTTGTCCTGGCAAAACCCCTTTTATTAAACGAAGGTGAACTTCTTGCATTCACATTCAGCCAAAGGCCTGGCAAACAGTCTTTCAAGGGTCTAATTAGGAGCACAGACTTTATCTAGCCTGGAGAGCTGCCAAGTAAATATTTTCAAACGCAGTGCTGACAAGGAAGGACTCAGCACAGACTCTCTGAGATGCACAGAGAGATCTTCACACTGCTGCAATGATCGAATTGTTTCCTGCAAAAGCCTCCTCCCCTTTTGCCCCTCTTTTAATCCCTGAATGGAGGGGCCGTTCAGCATTCACCTGTGGCCTTACTCCCACGTCAACCCTTAGTCAGTAATTGTTCTTTTCTTTTGGCAGCTCTGCGCATGTGCAGGCTGGGAACCAGCTCCAGCTGCTCCCCCGCCTCACCGCTGTCTGACTTCGAAGGCAGCTGATGACTGCCAGCCTGCCCTGGCTCCATCTCTGTCTCTGACACAGAGTCCTCATCTGAGCCTTTCTCAGCCTCCAGGATTGGCCCAGTTTCCTCCCCAAGCTCCTCACTATCCGACTCTGCTGACAGCTCCGCTGCCGGCGGGCTACAACACAGGTAGTCCCCAACTTACAACAGTTCATTCAGTGGCTATTTGGAGTTACAACAGCACTGAAAAAGGGACTTGGAACCATTTTCCACACTTACAGCCATTGCAGCATCTCCGTGGTCACGATCGAAATTCAGAATACTTGTTCTGACCCACGCCCTTTTCCAACAAATCAAACACAATCCAAAAGGAACAGAAACCTTGTAATGCTTTTACAAAATAATTAGCTGTGATAAGCACAAGTCTTGCCAAACTGTGCAAGACTTGCCAAAAGATAACAGACAAGAAATAATTGGCAATACAAGACTCTTCAAATACAAACTCAGGATACTGGAATGTCCATGAGGCTGGAGTTTCAAAACGTCTCTGCCTCCTGCAAAATACGTTCGTTTCACAGCTGGCTTTTATCTTCTTGAAGGAGGGGCCATTATCTTGCAGCCTTACTCCCGAGTCGCCCGTGTTGTTGTAACTGCTCTTTTCTCCAAGCAATCCTGTGCACTTAGCACAGGCTCCTCAGGAACCTCCTCATCACTGCTGCCAGCCCCCACAATCTCTGAAGGCAGCAGTCTACTCCCTAATGGTCCTGGACCCTCACCTGAGTCCTCACTCTCCTCAGCCGTCCGCACCTGCTGCCACAACACTACTTGACAGCTAGTTCATATTCATAACAGTTGCAGTGTCCCAGAATCCTGGGATCCCCCTTTGCAGCCTTCTGACAAACAAAGTCAATGGGGAAGCCAGATTCAATTAACGACTATGTTACTAACTTCAGAACTATAGTGATTCACTTAACAACGGTGGCAAGAAAGGTTGTAGAATGGGGCAAAATTCACAACAAATGTTTCACTTAGCAACATGGACTACCTGTACAGTGCCCAGATTATCTCAGAACTAAAAGTGGGGCCTGATCAGTGAAGTATATAGTAAAGTTATGACTTGTGATTTGTACCTTATCCTATTGATGGGGCCTAAAATCGTGTTTCCATTTCTTATTTTACCACGTGATCTTGCTAACACTATAGTTCCAAGATCATTTTCAACCCAAAGTGACCAAAACCATTTTATTGGCTAACTCCTCAATTAATAATAATAATAATAATAATAATAATGTAGCAGCACTATTTAAATATAAATGGAATTGATTCGATTTTCCTCCAGATCCTTATTGATAATAAAAAGAAAATTGCCTAACAAAGGGTTTTTTAAAAAAAAGAAAGAAAAGAAAAGATGCAATGAAACAACTACATATTTGCAGTTTGCTCTGAACTGCAAACCCTCTGTTAGGCAATTACATGTTTGCAGTTTGCTTTGAACTCGTACATCAAGAATCTTTGTGCCTTCCCTTTGATCCAAATCCAGAAGTGGGAAGCTATATTGCAGCCACCCCTAATATTAATTGTTTTCCATGGGTATCTGGATTGCAACACTCAGGTTTTTTTTCTGGCAGTTAATTATGGGAAACTGCGGGCATCCTATGCCCAATATATATCTGGAAAAAAAGTAGGAAGTTTCTCACAGGAGGCCATCGGCTGCAATCAATTAGACTTTCTCGGCCTTCCGTCAGGTTGCTTGAAGGAATTTTAAGAAGGCTTCCTTGAAGGACTTGGAGCTGCTTCGGCACCCCACCCCAGATCCGGGGCCTTTAGTCCAGGGGCCTCCAACCTTGGCAACTTTAAGACTTGTGGACTTCAACTCCCAGAATTCCTCAGCCAGCAAAGCTGGCTGAGGAATTCTGGGAGTTGAAGTCCACAAGTCTTAAAGTTGCCAAGGTTGGAGGCCTCTGCTTTAGTCTTCCCTGAGCGAGTCTTCCTTTAAGGCAGAAGCTCTTCTTTTCTCAGTTACAGAAAGAGAGACCAAAAACCGGAAGTGTTTAAAATGGAATTAAAAGAAGCGCTAGGGATGTTTGTTTGGACTAGGCTGGCATTAGGCATCCCCTTTGCACAGAAAGGGCAAACCTTAAGAAGCTCCCTGACTTCTTATGGTTAGTCTTCCTGAAAGGAAACAGAACAGAACAAAATGAAATAAAGCAAGAAGAAAAAAAAACTCTACCACGCATCCAGTACTCGTTATAGAAGGAGCATGGAGTTAACTGTCGTTGTTTCAGCTCCCAGGTTAGGGAAATGAAGAATGAGATTACTCCTACTGATACATTTTCCATGTCATAGATTTGGTTCTCTTTCTGACTCTGACTCCCTAATAGGACTCAGAGGATTTTAATTATCTCAGATAGTTCCATAAAGTGTAGAACTTTTTTTAAAAAAAAAAAAAACAAACCTTTCTGACACTCCAGAAAGCCATAAAATTCTTACTCTATAAAGTAACTATAGCTCTTTTAGAACCTGTGGACTTCAACTTCCAGAATTCCCTGCATGGCTGGCTCAGGAATTCTGGGTGTTGAAGTCCACGGGTCTTGAAGGGGGCCATAGTTTCCCACCCTGGTCTATTCACCCAGCCACAGGTCCTGGGTTCTGGACTGAGACTCTGCATTGAGTTATAAATCAACAAATTTGCTTGCTGAACCAAGTTGCAAAAACAGTCAAGCAAACTACCCAACAAAAACCTTGTTTAATATTAATCTTACCATCTGGGTGTCAATCCACTTTTAGGCTTTTTAACTGATTCAGCTAAGAATGCTCTGTGAACAGAGTAATCAACAGTGGGCCAAACTTGATCCGTGGTCTAAAATTTGAAGCTACCCAACAGGGCTGCAATACATTGGACTACCACTAGATGGAAGCAGTGCCAGTGGCACCTATATCTCTCTGCTGCCCCTTTGTGGTCATCCAGGTCTTATCAAATAATCCTAGACATGATTCAGGTTTGGGTATTCCTGTGCATCCAGCCTGACAGTGTGCCTTCAATTTATGAGTACTCATTTCATGATGGTTCAAAGTCACAGTGGCCTTTGAAAAAGTGACTTATGATCCATTCTTGAAGTTAGGATCATTGCCCCACAGTCCCCTGATTTCAATTTAGACACATGGCAACTGGCTTGCATTTACAACAGTGGCAGCATTTTGGTGTCATGTATTCACCCCTGCTTCGCAGCTGGTTTCTGTCAAGCAAAATCATTTGGGGAAGCTGGATTTATTTCATAACTGTATGGTTCGCTTAATGGCAGAGCTAAAAAGGGTGGTAAAATTGAGTTCCACCACATGATGACCTGCTTAATGAGCACTTAGCAACTGAAATTCCACAAAATTCCCTTTCATGGTCATAAATCAAAGACTACCTGTAAATGGGAAAGTGTGAGTTCTAGTCCTGCCTTAGGTATACAAAGCCAGTTGGGTTATCTTGGACCATTCACTTTCTCTCAGTCTAGGAAGAAGGCAAGGATGAGCCACTTCCAGAAAACTTGCCAAAAAAAACCCTACATTTGTCTATGTACTCACCAGGAGTCAAGTCTAACTCAAAGATAAACCCATGCAAAAAGTATCCTAGGAAGAATGTGTGCGCACATTGAGGCCCATATTCCTCTAGAGCAGAGGTCTCCAACCTTGGCAACTTTAAGACGTGTGGACTTCAACTTCAAAGCATAGCTGGCTGAGGAATTCTGGGAGTTGAAGTCCACAAGTCTTACAGTTGCCAAGGTTGGAGACCCCTGCTCTAGAACATTCCAAGGAAACAGCCAATCATGTGCTCTGAGGAGTCTTCAGTGACCATTCTCACCATATCTTGCACAGCAGGATATAGAGTGTGCACCTTCAGCTCCTTCTCCCCGCTGCTTGGCCTGGCAGGACG
The DNA here is from genome assembly GCF_049901735.1 of Notechis scutatus. NCBI lineage: Eukaryota > Metazoa > Chordata > Lepidosauria > Squamata > Elapidae > Notechis > Notechis scutatus. The sequence continues at coordinate 22,655,950 of NC_142013.1, read as the reverse complement.
ATGTCATCAGACTTGTCACCAAGTCTGATTTTGGATACTGTTGTCTACTCTCTTGACTTAAGTCTCCTAGGTGGGTGCCTGGATCCAGTTAGAAAGCTCACTCAAGCTGAAAAGGAAAGTCCAGATCATTTTAGTGCAAACTTCAACCTTCCCAGTGTATTTCTGACAGGAGAGAACATTGAGAAGCCCCTTGCTCAAGTGACCACAAATAATCAGTTGCTCCCTGCCAATTGCATGAAGGCTGCCATTAACAAGCAAGCCTCCAGTATAATTGTAGCATCAGAGCCCCCTGCAAATGATTACACTTCCTTCATATTCTTACAAAGGAACTGTTTTTTTTTCTGGGGCCAGCAAGCAGAATGCCTGGAGGGGAAGGGAGAAGCACTTTTGTGGTGGTTCTTTATATGCCCTCTCTTCAAGCAAACTGAAAACCATGGAAACATTTACTTGGGAGTAAATCCCACTAGGTTGTGGCCCCAGAAGGATTAGTAGCCAGGTTGTTCAGGGCCAGTGAGTATGAAATGGAAATTGTACTTTGCAGAGCACTGCACATTTTTTAGCGTTACCACCGTAACCCTTTTTATTCCTTAAAGTTAATTCTGTATACATGATTTTTTTAAAAATAGAACCAAGTTTGCATAGAAGAAGGGGCCATATCAGATGATTGAATGAGCATCATTTGCTGTCTTCGATATAGTCGATCTTGTTAATCTACCTAACCTTCATGTTAGATGAAGAAGGGAAAAATTGCCGAGATGAGTACGGATTCTTTGGTTGATAACTGCAGTATATTATATTATGTGTCATATTTATCATCCTTTAATTCACCACAAAACAGCAAGACAAAGCTAAGCACCCAGATGTAATCTGGATATTTCTCTTGTACAGCATAGAAGGGGAACTATGTTGGTTTATTGTAGCAAGAAATCAAGGGTTCAGGTGGCAGGGCTAACACGTTTTATCCAAACGCATAAGCTTTTTGTGAGCTGCATAAAGGCATAAGCAGCTTTTTATAACATTTGTGGATGCTACCATTTTCGTCCTGGTTTGTCACCCTTATAGAATATGCATAGAATTTTGTCAGCAAGGTAGATTATGTTTCTGTTCTTGCCTAAGGTAGCGTTACCCTAAATATCTACTCAGAAGGAAACACCAGTGAAGTCACCCTTTCTTGAGCAATGCTGCGCAATGGAGCCAAGCCAAGGAAGGAGTTACTACATCACACAGTTTTGAGTGGGGAAGAGTTATCGTTCCCAATAAAACCAATTATAACTATACCTAGGGGCAGCTGAATTGAGTATCCTATTACTTAACTTCGAAGGAAATAAAACTTCCGGGTTCTGGTAAGGAAAGTCAAAGGTGTTGCAAGCCTTCCCATTGACATTAGTGGGAGTCATCCAAGGAGGATAGAGCCAGTACATTCTGCAAAGCCAAAGCATAACCAGACCTTCAATGTACGTATATATTTCTATTTTTTTTAAAAAAGCAACAATCTTTATTTTTGCTCCAGCATTTATACATAAATAAATAAATAAATATCTCCTGATTTTTCAGAAAACAATACAGCCGTGCCATTATATATTTCAAGAAAGATCATCAACTTGACTTAAGGAGGGCGGGGAGCGGGGGTGGGGTGGGGACAGAAAAGAAACCCACAAGAAGTTAAACCCATTGCTGTCTGCCGCAGCCTTCCCTACTGAAATGCCTTTCTGCTTCTAAGGAAAACCTGTTAGGAAGCGGGAAGCTAGAATTCTGGGAGTTGAAGTCCACAAGTCTTAAAGTTGCCAAGTTTGAGGACCCCTGATCAAGATTTTACATCGGAAAGAACCCGGACTGGGAGGGGGAGGGGGAAGGGGAGGGGAAGGAGAGGGAGAGGGGAGAGGGAGAGAGAGGGAGATGCCAGGCTCGGAGATAACCAACCCGTGGGATCCCCCAGACACCGACAGAGATAAACCAGGCTGGCCATACCCCCTTCCTTCTACTCTTCAAAGAAAGAGGGAGATGTGCGTCAACCTCCAATGGCTAGTTACAGCGTCTTTAATCTCGAGGAAGAAAAGCTTAACCGACAGCTCTGGAACAGAGCGCGTTAGTGGCGAGCAGGGGCAGCGGGGCTATTTACACCGGCTCTATGGAGCGCCCTTGTCCATTTCATCTCCGGGAGACCGGACGGGGCCCGTGGCGTCACACTTTAGGGCGTGATGGCGAGTTCTCTCTCGTCCTTGCCCAAGGAAGACGGGGACGCGGGCGAGTCCTCCTCGTCTTCGGAGCACTTGGCGACAGCTGAGAGGGAGGCGCACTTACAGCCGGGGGCGGCCGGTCCCCCAGCGCGATGGGAGGCCCCCTTGCCTTCCTTCTTGTGCTTGACGCGCCGGTTCTGGAACCAGATCTTCACCTGCTTCTCGGAGAGGTTGAGGTAGGTGGCGATCTCGATGCGTCTCAGACGCGACAGGTACATGTTGGAGGCGAATTCCCGCTCCAGCTCCAGCAGCTGCGTGCTGGTGAAGGCGGTGCGCATCCGCTTGCTGCTCGGCAGCTGGCCCGACGTGCTGTCTGCGGGGAGGCAAAGCGGAAAGTCAAGACCGGCAGGTCGGAGTCAATTTGGCCCCGCGGCAAGCCAACCCTTCCCCACAAAGGACACCAGCGAGTAGGGAAGCTTAGCGCGGATGACTTTTAGACCATCAGAGCCACGCTCCTGTAGACCGATCGTGCTAGGAAGCGTTGCTGCGATTAGCCAAGAGTGCAGTTATAAACCCCTGGATACAACCAAGCGCCCTTGAGATGCAGGTTGGACGGGGCTCGTCAGCAAAGGATTATTCGTCTAACCTGCAGGGTGGGCATGACAAACGGTCCTACAGCGGATCCCGGTCGGGTCAGTCTCACCTCCTTCCGACGGGTTACTCAAAGTCACCGCTCGAAAATGTCTCTACGAATTGGGTGGGGGGCGGCGGTGTGGGCAGGTTGGAGGGTCAGGATAGGTTGGCTTCTTTCAAACCTATGCGGGTTTCTTGGAAATACCCTTGGCATGACAAACCAAAGCACTGCGCTCCTTAGAGGTTGTGCAGAACTGCTTCTCGGGACAGCAGGCGGGAAAGTGCTAAGTCTAGAATCTGCTCCTCTTGAAAGCTGTCCCTGGAGGACAGCAGATAGGAGCTAGCCCTCCGCTAACCCTCAAGCGACGGGCACCGTTCTCTGTTGCAGGCACCCCATCAATTCTCCGAATCCTCAACGCCCCTGTTTGGATTCAGCCAATTCTTCCGCAGTCCGGACTTCGTTTCAAGGACTAGACTGCCACTTAGGTATGCCACCCAGTGCGGCAGTCCATCCCTCTAACCTGCGAAAGGATGGACTTTGGTCGGCACGTCAAATTACCCCAGTCCTCAGCTGAATTTTCTTCTAGGGAACGAACGGGCAAAGGCGAATCGAACTCGAGTCCTAGGGGATTTATGGACGTGTCCGTGGTTTGGGGGCAACGGTACAGAAGTGACTGGCCACTATCTTTTCCAAGATGCTTTCGGACTTTTTGTTCTAGCCTGCGGCCCTCGGAATTCCTGGTGGTCGAATATCAACCCCGTCTCACTCCGCTTCCGAACCCCTTCGTGTGTCACCTGGGCTCCCCCCTGCTGAGATCACTTTCTTTAAGATCTCTTGTTTTCCAAATGTTGGGCAAGAGGGTCAGTTTTGTCCCGCTCCCGCGCTCCTCTCCCTCCCATTTAAAACAACTTCATTCTCCCTGCGTCTATTCTGAAATCGCTTTTATTCGGAAGTGTAGGGCGGGAATCCAGCTGCCAAACCAAGCGCCTGTTGCATTTAGACAAGGGAAAACGACCTTCCCAGCCAAAGAAGAGAGACGATCGATCTTGGCCGAAAAGCTTCGCGTTGAGCTACTGGCGAGAGGCTCAGTCGCTCCCCAGCCCGCCCCGCGCCCCAAAACTACTCACCCACGGAGATGCAGTGGAAATGCCGGGGATCGGGCAGCGGGTAGGCGCTCTGGTAGAGGGCGGGTACGTGGCCACCGCTGGAGACGGACGAACCTCCGGGAGACTGCCTGGCAGCCAGGGGCGAAGGGCAGTACTGGGAGCCGAAGGGAGGAAAGGAAGCCTTGAGGAGCGGCAGGGCGGGCGGCGGCGGCGGCGGCGGGTGCAGCTGAGAAGCGGCGACCACGCAGAGGGGGCACACGCAGAGCAGGCCGGCTTTGCGCGCAGCCGACGTGGACGCGGGAGCGGCGGGACAGGCGCCTCCGGAGGCAGCCGAAAGGCCGTGCAGGGGATGCGAGGGGTGCACGGCATAAGGGAAGAGTGGCGGGGGCGGCGGGCTGCCGGGAGAGACGCCTCCTTTCTTGTCGCTGCCGCCGGCTTCGCGCAGCACCAGCGAGTCCACCAAAAAAGAGCGCGGCATGACTCGGCCCCGTCCAGCCTCGTCCTCGCCTTCCTCGCTGGGGTCCGTCGGCGCCCGCGCAGTTGTTCGCAGGGCGCTGACCAGCGCCAATGGTGCTGAAAGGGCCGCGCGGCCCGCTTTAAATAGCGTCTTTGGGGGCCATGTGATGAAAGCTGCGCCGGCCCCCGTCAATAGGCTTTTTGTGCCGCGCCTTGGCACCGCCGCTACACACTCTCCCATTATGCCCCCTTGTTCGCCAAAAGCGCTGCACAATGTCCCTCATTCTTGTCAACCCCACCCACGTTTCTGGGCTGCCTTCCTTCCCCCCTGCCGCCTCCTCCCTCGTCCCACCGCTAATCCATTGGCTCCTTCGTCTCCAGCTCCTGTTGCGCTTTGCTCCTTCGGACGGGTCATACCGCTTCCTCCCACGCGCTGCTGTGGAGTTTTCAAAACACCTTAAATCTTGGGAAGTTGACTTTTGTGAAGATTGGACAGGTGCAAGATCCACTCCCCACCCCCCACCCCCAGGACCGAGTTACACTCTGCAACGTTAAAAACATTTATAGACTCTGGTAAGAAGAGCATTTTCATCAGATGCTGAGTTGAAAGCAAAAGTGAACTGGTCTGCAGCTAAATCAACAATCTTCGTTCCCAGCAATGCTACAGACACTTGGCAAATCTATGGAATTTGCTTCCATGAAAGCCTATGTCTTCAGACCATAACTGTCATTGCTTGGTTATAAAATCCATCCATTTCTAATTTTAAAGACTTTTGTTGGCAATTGATTTTCAAGTAAGTGGATGTTAAATAGCAGATTTGGATGAAGATTCCTTTATAAAAAGTTGGAGAGATCTATGTTTATTTATTTATGTTTGAGCCCTGCTAATTTTCAATATCCATGCTTAAAATTACAGTTGTTTTTTTTTTTAAAAATGGAAATAAAAAACTCTATCCTCTTTTATTTCCTATTGATCTCTTTTTCCAAATTGCATTTGTATTGAAACATACCTTATTTTGAACTAAACTTAGTAATTTAGTCCTCTGCAATAATTAGTCTACCTTGATTTTGTTTCACCAATTTAATAATCAACAAAATATCCAACCTACATTTTAAAGTAAAAATTTGGGTGAGGGAAGCATGACAGATGCTTTTTGACAGATAGCATCACAATTTAAAAATCAAAGCAGAAAGTAACAGATATTTTATTTTATGAAAATCTTACCCTTGCTCTTACTTGGCGAGAGGGTCAGATTCCAGCTGCCATAATTCAATCCAAATGATAGAACGAGGTATAAATGCTATTAAGATCTGATCACAGCCCAGTATTCTGATTTTTAACTTTTTGATGTCATATTTAATATTTAAACATATTCAATGTAAATAACTGTCACATTTAACATGCAGTATTTTGTTTGGAATTGCCTTGGAAATATTCGTTTTATTATTGTCTATCCACTCAGGTTTATGCAAGTTATTCAGTATTAAAATAAATATCTGCCATAATAGTAAATGATATGTTAATTAATTGATAGGTTCATGAGCACACAATCCATAGAATCTAAAACAGAATGGATAAGAACAAAGTCCAAGAGAATAAATGGCACAATTTTAGCAGTATTATTTAACTGGGATGAAGATTAATGGTTTAAAAAATAAAACCTTCTGCAATCATTCTCAAGAGTCAGATCCTTTCGTCACTGTTAATACTGATGTAAATCTGGATGGTCCTACCTAGGCTCACCATAGCTTTAAAAATGTAACGCCAAAATACTGCTAATCCCTGGAGGGACTACCATGGCAGTTTTTTTAAAGAGATGAAGCCAAATTACCTGGAAAGGAAGAGGGCTTCCTTTCCAGGTAATCACATTTTGGGACAACAAGGTTTGCAGCATTACTTCAAAACAAAAACTCTGGAATACACAAAACAATTTAAGGAAAGGGATGCTAGTCCACTGAAATCCACAGCTACAGTTTTGCCACAGAATTGTGCGCGCCTTCTCCTCTGGTGAGAACCCTCCATTTCTGGGGAGGGGGGAATCCCCTTGATTCATTGAAGGGATTGCAATGATAGGATGCTTCCCAATGCGGTCCAGCCTCTCCATACCTTCCTTTACATCTATTTCCAGAATCAGGTCTCCAAAATGATTTAGTTTGCATAAAATAAAATCGTCCAACTTTTCAATGCAATGCGCTCAGCAAGGACTGTCTTCTCTGCATATCAAGGATAAAAAGATGCTACTTCAGCAGGCATATTCAAACAATGAGTAAAGGGAGAGAAAGAGAGAGGGAGAAACACTTCTCTCCTCACCCCCACCAATTATTTTGATATCAGTTACTACAGATTACGGAGATTCAAATGTAAGATCTCAGAGAAGAGGGGCGAGGAATTGAATTTGTACAGTGATCAATTTTATTCTTAAGAGACAAATGCAAATATTGTATCTCCAGTGTGTATTTTTTTAAACTATGGAAATGAGAGCTAGGACTGATGCACTAATTGACAATGCTGGTCTATTTAGCTGAACCAAGCAGTGAGGTTGAAGCACCTTGACATTATGTACCAGAAATAAGCGTTAGTCTGTCTCTCCTGTTCTCCAGGTTTCTACTTTGGGAGGTCCTAACCAATAAAGGATGTTTATAAAATTATCTAATAGAGACTCAGAATCATACCT